>NC_138292.1:18140000-18332500 GCF_965601325.2 Salmo salar
CTTCTTCTACTGGCGGACACTGTGTGTGTTGATCAACTAAATATCAAATACAAACGCTTGGCTCATTAAGGGAACATGCTCTAATCACACAACTACACACACAAACGCTCACACACACGCACGCACACACATACACACATGCGCATACAAGTGCAAGAGGAATCACAGAGCATCCTTTTATCTGAGATGTGAAATGATCCTTCATCAGATTACTGTAGGCCATCTCTCTCTGCTCTCTCTCTCTCTCTCCTCTCTCTCTCTCTCTCTTTCTCTCTCTCTCTCTCTCAGCTCTCTCTCTCTATCTTTCTCTCCCTCTCTCCCTCTCTCTGTCGCTCCATCTTTCTTTCCCTCTCTATCCCTTTCTTTGTCTGCTCTCTCTCTCTCTCTCTCTCTCTCTCTCTCTCTCCATTTGCATCCATGGCTCCCTGGTGCAACAACCCTTTACCACTCTATCCCCTCCCTCCCTCTCTCTCTTTTTCTCACGCTGTATAAATATAGTTCCCTTGAAGCGTTTTATGATTTTTTTTCTCTTCCTCTCAGAACTGCAAGAGTACTGGAGGGAACAGAGTGATGTAAGGAGAAAAAGAGCGAGAAGGGGAGAGAGAGTAAGAGAACAGAGGATGGGAGGGAGGGAGGTGTGTACCTTCTCCCCTCATGTATATAAGAGAGAGGGATAGAAAGGGAAAGGAGGAGAAGAGGACTGAAAGAGGAGGCATTAATGAAGGAAAATAGGAGATTAGGGAGGGATGGAGAGGAAGCTTGGAGTGATGGAGAGAGAGGGAGACGTTGGAGCATTTTGATCTTCATTTAATAATTGAATAATAATCTCCCTGGAGACGTGACCTAGAACAGAGAGAGTGATAGGAAGAGAGAGAGAGAGAGGAAGAGAGAGAGAGAGAGAGGAAGAGAGAGAGAGTGATAGGAAGAGAGAGAGAGAGAGAGAGCGGAAGAGAGAGAAAGATGGAGAGAGTAAGAGAGAGAGAGAGATGAAGAGGGGAGAAAAGGGGGAGATAAAAATAGTGAAGAGATGGAATGAAAGCGAGATGGAGGGGAGAGGTGGAGAGAAGGAGGGCCAGAGGGGAGCTGAAGCTTGCAGTGTCACTCTGCTGCCCCCTTGTGAATTGATATGGCCTTATGTGTTTCTGTGTGTGTGTGCTTCTGTGTGTGTGTGTGTGTGTGTGTGTGTGTTTCTGTGTGTGTGTGTGTGTGTGTGTTTCTGTGTGTGTGTGTGTGTGTTTCTGTGTGTGTGTGTGTGTGTGTGTGTGTGTGTGTGTGTGTGTGTGTGTGTGTGTGTGTGTGTGTGTGTGTGTGTGTGTGTGTGTGTGTGTGTGTGTGTGTGTGTGTGTGTGTGTGTGATGATTTAGAGCTGTGCAGCTTCTCTCTGTCACACAGACAGACAGGGGCTTGTTTCTGAGCTGAGGAGAAAAAGAAGAGCTTTTCATGTCAGGGAAGAATCCATCTCCTCCTGTAACACACACACACACACACACACACACACACACACACACACACACACACACACACACACACACACACACACACACACACACACACACACACACACACACAGAAACACACACACACAGAAACACACACACACACACAGAAACACACACACACACACACACACACAGATACACACACACACAGAAACACACAGAAACACACACACACACACACACACACACACACACACACACACACACACACACACACACACACACACACACACACACACACACACACACACACACACACAGCCCACCTTTCCCTGTCAGCCAGAGTCTTTTTAGGGGTGATGCTGATATATGAGCTTGGGGAACGTCGCTTGAACGTTGACATGTGATGTGTGTGCGACGTTGTGTTAACATTGATATACGAGCTGTGGGTATAGGGGCCAGTGGTGTGTTGTGTGTGAGGTGTGTGTGAGGTGTGTGTGTGTGTGTAGGGTCCTGAGCTCCTCTTACACTTTGAAAGCCAGTTTGTGACCCTGGGGTCCTTGAGTCTTCAATCCCTCTCTCTCCTCACACTTTCTCTCTACCTCTCTCTCTCCCTCTCTCTACACACACTCTCTCTCTACATTCTCTCCCTCTCTCTACACACACTCTCTCTGTACCTCTCTCTACCTCTCTCTCTCTCCCTCTCTCTACACACACTCTCTCTCTACATTCTCTCCCTCTCTCTACACACACTCTCTCTGTACCTCTCTCTACCTCTCTCTCTCTCCCTCTCTCTACACACACTTTCTCTCTACCTCTCTCTCTCCCTCTCTCTACACACACTCTCTCTACATTCTCTCCCTCTCTCTACACACTCTCTCTCTCTACCTCTCTCTCTACACACACTCTCTCTACCTCTCTCTACCTCTCTACCTGTCTTTACACACTCCCTCTCTCCCTCTCTCCCTCTCTCTATTTACAATGGTGTTTGTTCTTCGCTGGTTGCCCTTTTCTTGTGGCAACAGGTCACAAATCTTGCTGCTGTGGTGGAACACCGTTGTATTTCACCCAGTAGATATGAAAGTTGATCAAAATTAGATTTGTTTTCGAATTCTTTGTGGGTCTGTGTAATCTGAGGGAAATGTGTGTCTCTAATATGGTCATACATTTGGCAGGAGGTTAGGAAGTGCAGCCCAGTTTCCACCTCATTTTGTGGGCAGTGTGCACATAGCCTGTCTTCTCTTGAGAGCCATGTCTGCTCAGTTTTTTGTTGATTCTTTCAAATGTGTAAAGTAATTATCTTTTTGTTTTCTCATGATTTCATTGGGTCTAATTGTGTTCCTGTCCTGGGGCTCTGTGGGGTCTGTTTGTGTTTGTGAACAGAGTCCCAGGACCAGCTTGCTTAGGGGACTCTTCTCCAGGTTCATCTCTCTGTAGGTGATGGCTTTGTTATGGAAGGTTTGGGAATCGCTTCCTTTTAGGTGGTTGTAGAATTGAACGTCTCTTTCCTGGATTTTGATAATTAGTGGGTCAGGAGGCAGGACTGTTTAACAGGGTGTGATTGGTCAGGAGGCAGGACTGTTTAACAGGGTGTGATTGGTCAGGAGGCAGGACTGTTTAACAGGGTGTGATTGGTCAGGAGGCAGGACTGTTTAACACGGTGTGATTGGTCAGGAGGCAGGACTGTTTAACAAGGTGTGATTGGTCAGGAGGCAGGACTGTTTAACAGGGTGGGATTGGTCAGGAGGCAGGACTGTTTAACAGGGTGTGATTGGTCAGGAGGCAGGACTGTTTAACAGGGTGTGATTGGTCAGGAGGCAGGACTGTGTAACAGGGTGTGATTGGTCAGGAGGATAGAGAGTGAAGAGTGCGTCTCTGGTTATAAACATGACACTTCACTTGACTCTGACTTGACAACAGAATCCTGCAGTGACAGCCCTGCCCACAGTCAGCTTGGGGTTGTTTCTCTATACATACACACAGATGGAGTAATAGACATAACGATTGATTGATTGGTTAATTGAATGATTTGTTGGCTGATTGGTTGATTGGTTGGTTAGTCGGCTGGTCCATTTAATGATTGGTTGGTTGATTGATTGATTTACAAACTGATTAATTGATTAGTTGATTGCTCCTAACGTCCCACCTCTCCTCTGCTGTCTCTCCAGTCTGCGTAGGGAGGGCTACACGGTGCAGGTGAATGTGAACGACTACCTGGACATCTACTGTCCCCACTACAATGACAGCCAGCGCGTGGTGGGCACCGGGGAGCAGTACATCCTCTACATGGTCAGCTACCGTGGTTACAGGACCTGTGACCCCCAGCTGGGCTTCAAGAGGTGGGAGTGTAACCGCCCCCACGCACCAATCAAATTCTCAGAGAAGTTCCAGCGCTACAGCGCCTTCTCCCTGGGCTACGAGTTCCACGTGGGCCAGGAGTATTACTACATCTGTGAGTATACTACTCTACTATACTACTATCATACTACTACCACTACCACGTGGACCAGGAGTATTACTACATCTGTGAGTATACTACTATACTATACTACTATCATACTACTACCACTACCATGTGGGCCAGGAGTATTACTACATCTGTGAGTATACTACTGTACTATACTACTATGATACTACTATCACCACCACGTGGGTCAGGAGTATTACTACATCTGTGAGTATACTACTCTACTATACTACTATCATACTACTACCACTACCACGTGGACCAGGAGTATTACTACATCTGTGAGTATACTACTCTACTATACTACTATCATACTACTACCACTACCACGTGGACCAGGAGTATTACTACATCTGTGAGTATACTACTATACTATACTACTATCATACTACTACCACTACCATGTGGGCCAGGAGTATTACTACATCTGTGAGTATACTACTGTACTATACTACTATGATACTACTATCACCACCACGTGGGTCAGGAGTATTACTACATATGTGAGTATACTACTACACTATCCTACTATTATACTACTACCACTGCCACGTGGGCCAGGAGTATTACTACATCTGTGAGTATACTACTATACTATACTATTATCATACTACCACCACTACCACGTGGGCCAGGAGTATTACTACATCTGTGACTATACTTCTATACTACTATCATATACCACTATGACATGGGCCTCATTTGTGTGTATTGATATTATTACTATATTACTACTAATATAATACTACTGCTATACTATAGCTACAGTACAATACTACCACATACCATGGGTGAGGAGTACTACTATGTCAGTTCTAGTGGTGTCCTAAATGACATCATCATGTGTGCACGCTGGTAGCATGTTTGACTCTTTCTGGTTTATTAAATGTTTAACTCTTTCTGGTTTATTAAATGTTTAACTCTTTCTGGTTTATTAAATGTTTAACTCTTTCTGGTTTATTAAATGTTTGACTCGTTCTGGTTTATTAAATGTTTGACTCTTTCTGGTTTATTAAATGTTTAACTCTTTCTGGTTTATTAAATGTTTGACTCTTTCTGGTTTATTAAATGTTTAACTCTTTCTGGTTTATTAAATGTTTGACTCTTTCTGGTTTATTAAATGTTTGACTCTTTCTGGTTTATTAAATGTTTAACTCTTTGTGGTTTATTAAATGTTTAACTCTTTCTGGTTTATTAAATGTTTAACTCTTTCTGGTTTATTACATGTTTGACTCTTTCTGGTTTATTAAATGTTTAACTCTTTCTGGTTTATTAAATGTTTGACTCTTTCTGGTTTATTAAATGTTTAACTCTTTCTGGTTTATTAAATGTTTGTGTGTTGTGTGTTAACAGCTACACCCACTCATCACCACGGTCGCAGCTGCCTCAGACTGAGAGTGTATGTCTGCTGCTCCACAGGTGAGACACACACACACACACACACACACACACACACACACACACACACACACACACACACACACACACACACACACACACACACACACACACACACACACACACACACACACACACCATGCTCTCCCTTTTGCTCTCTCTCTGTCTCTCTCTCTCCTACTCTTTCTCTCTCTCTCTCTCCCACTCTCTCTCTCCCACTCTCTCTCTCCCACTCTCTCTCCTACTCTTTCCCTCTGCCTCTCCCTCTCTCTCTCTCTCCCACTCTCTCTCTCTCCTACTCTTTCTCTCTCTCCCTCTCTCTCCCTCTCTCTCTCTATTTCTCTCTCTCTAAAACAATCACAGCTATTTATACTCTGCTGAGTTTCCCTTGCAGCATTTCCCTCACAGTAGAATACAGATGTACCTCTCCTCAACCCACTGGTTCTCTCTCTTACCTCACAGATACTGTAGGCACACTCTAACAGTACTGCTCAGAGGAGAGGACCACAGCTAACATTAAACATGAACACATCCCTCCCCCCTCTATCTCTCTGTCAGAATTCATTTATTCCCATGTGTGGTCACCTCTCTCTAGTTCAGCTTTGATCCTGTAGTTCAACTAGCCAGTCCTCTCAACTCTCTCTAGTTCAGCTTTGATCCTGTAGTTCAACTAGCCAGTCCTCTCAACTCTCTCTCTAGTTCAGCTTTGATCCTGTAGTTCAACTAGCCAGTCCTCTCAACTCTCTCTCTCTCTCTAGTTCAGCTTTGATCCTGTAGTTCAACTAGCAGTCCTCTCAACTCTCTCTCTCTCTAGTTCAGCTTTGATCCTGTAGTTCAACTAGCCAGTCCTCTCAACTCTCTCTCTCTCTCTCTCTCTCTCTCTCTCTCTCTCTCTCTCTCTCTCTCTCTCTCTCTCTCTCTCTCTCTCTCTCTCTCTCTCTCTCTCTCTCTCTAGTTCAGCTTTAATCCTGTAGTTCAACTAGCCAGTCCTCTCAACTCTCTCTCTCTCTCTAGTTCAGCTTTGATCCTGTAGTTCAACTAGCCAGTCCTCTCAATTCTCTCTCTCTCTCTAGTTCAGCTTTAATCCTGTAGTTCAACTAGCCAGTCCTCTCAACTCTCTCCCTAGTTCAGCTTTGATCCTGTAGTTCAACTAGCCAGTCCTCTCAACTCTCTCTCTCTCTCTAGTTCAGCTTTGATCCTGTAGTTCAACTAGCCAGTCCTCTCAACTCTCTCTCTCTCTCACTGCCTGTTGTATTAACCTATCCACTCTCCCTTCCTCTCTCTCTCCCTCTCTCTTTCCACATACAAACTATTCCTCACAAGCGCTGGTTGATTCTGTCTCCGTCTCTGTCCTCCCCTGCTTCTGTCTCTGTCCTTCCCTGTTTCTGTCTCTGTCCTCCCCTGTTTCTGTCTCTGTCTCTGTCCTCCCCTGTTTCTGTCCTTCCCTGTTTCTGTCTCTGTCTCTGTCCTTCCCTGTCTCTGTCCTCCAATGTTTCTGTCTCTGTCTTCCCTGTTTCTGTTCCTGTCTCTGTCTCTGTCCTCCCCTGTTCCTGTCTCTGTTCTCCCCTGTTTCTGTCTCTGTCTCTGTCCTTCCCTGTCTCTGTCTCTGTCCTTCCCTGTTTCTGTCTCTGTCCTTCCCTGTTTCTGTCTCTGTCCTCCCTGTTTCTGTCTCTGTCCTCCCCTGTTTCTGTCTCTGTCCTCCCCTGTTTCTGTCTCTGTCTTCCCTGTTTCTGTCTCTGTCCACCCCTGTTTCTGCCTCTGTCCTCGCCTGTTTCTGTCTCTGTCCTCCCCTGTTTCTGTCTCTGTCCTCCCCTGTTTCTGTCTCTGTCCTCCCCTGTTTCTGTCTCTGTCCTTCCCTGTTTCTGTCTCTGTCTCTGTCCTCCTCTGTTTCTGTCCTTCCCTGTTTCTGTCTCTGTCTCTGTCCTCCCCTGCTTCTGTCTCTGTCCTTCCCTGTCTCTGTCCTCCAATGTTTCTGTCTCTGTCTTCCCTGTTTCTGTTCCTGTCTCTGTTCTCCCCTGTTCTGTCTCTGTCTCTGTCCTTCCCTGTCTCTGTCTCTGTCCTCCCCTGTTTCCGTCTCTGTCTTCCCTGTTTCTGTCTCTGTCTCTGTCCTTCCCTGTCTCTGTCTCTGTCCTCCCCTGTTTCTGTCTCTGTCTTCCCTGTTTCTGTCCTCCCCTGTTTCTGTTTCTGTCTCTGTCATTCCCTGTCTCTGTCCTCCAATGTTTCTGTCTCTGTCCTCCCCTGTTTCTGTCTCTGTTCTCCCCTGTTTCTGTCTCTGTCTCTGTCCTTCCCTGTTTCTGTCTCTGTCCTTCCCTGTTTCTGTCTCTGTCCTTCCCTGTTTCTGTCTCTGTCCTCCCCTGTTTCTGTCTCTGTCTTCCCTGTTTCTGTTCCTGTCTCTGTCCTCCCCTGTTCCTGTCTCTGTTCTCCCCTGTTTCTGTCTCTGTCTCTGTCCTTCCCTGTCTCTGTCTCTGTCCTTCCCTGTTTCTGTCTCTGTGTTTCCCTGTTTCTGTCTCTGTCCTCCCCTGTTTCTGTCTCTGTCCTTCCCTGTTTCTGTCTCTGTCCTCCCCTGTTTCTGTCTCTGTCTTCCCTGTTTCTGTCTCTGTCCACCCCTGTTTCTGCCTCTGTTCTCCCCTGTTTCTGTCTCTGTCCTTCCCTGTTTCTGTCTCTGTCTCTGTCCTCCTCTGTTTCTGTCCTTCCCTGTTTCTGTCTCTGTCTCTGTCCTCCCCTGCTTCTGTCTCTGTCCTTCCCTGTCTCTGTCCTCCAATGTTTCTGTCTCTGTCTTCCCTGTTTCTGTTCCTGTCTCTGTTCTCCCCTGTTTCTGTCTCTGTCTCTGTCCTCCCCTGCTTCTGTCTCTGTCCTTCCCTGTCTCTGTCCTCCAATGTTTCTGTCTCTGTCCTTCCCTGTTTCTGTCTCTGTCTCTGTCCTCCTCTGTTTCTGTCCTTCCCTGTTTCTGTCTCTGTCTCTGTCCTCCCTGCTTCTGTCTCTGTCTTCCCTGTTTCTGTTCCTGTCTCTGTTCTCCCCTGTTTCTGTCTCTGTCTCTGTCCTTCCCTGTCTCTGTCTCTGTCTTTCCCCTGTTTCTGTCTCTGTCCGTCCCTGTTTCTGTCTCTGTCCTCCCCTGTTTCTGTCTCTGTCTTCCCTGTTTCTGTCCTCCCCTGTTTCTGTCTCTGTCCTTCCCTGTTTCTGTCTCTGTCATCCCCTATTTCTTTCTCTGTCCTCCCCTGTTTCTGTCTCTGTCCTCCCCTGTTTCTGTCTCTGTCCTTCCCTGTTTCTGTCTCTGTCCTCACCTGTTTCTGTCTCTGTCCTTCCCTGTTTCTGTCTCTGTCCTCCCCTGTTTCTGTCTCTGTCCTCCCCTGTTTCTGTCTCTGTCCTTCGCTGTTTCTGTCTCTGTCCTTCCCTGTTTCTGTCTCTGTCATCCCCTATTTCTTTCTCTGTCCTCCCCTGTTTCTGTCTCTGTCCTCCCCTGTTTCTGTCTCTGTCATCCCCTATTTCTTTCTCTGTCCTCCCCTGTCTCTGTCTCTGTCCTCCCCTGTTTCTGTCTCTGTCTTCCCTGTCTCTGTCTCTGTTCTCCCCTGTTTCTGCCTATTTCCTTCCCTGTCTCTGTCTCTGTCCTCCCCTGTCTCTGTCTCTGTCTTCCCTGTTTCTGTCCTCCCCTGTTTCTGTCTCTGTCATCCCCTATTTCTTTCTCTGTCCTCCCCTGTTTCTGTCTCTGTCCTCCCCTGTTTCTGTCTCTGTCCTTCCCTGTTTCTGTCTCTGTCCTTCCCTGTTTCTGTCTCTGTCATCCCCTCTTTCTTTCTCTGTCCTCCCCTGTTTCTGTCTCTGTCCTCCCCTGTTTCTGTCTCTGTCATCCCCTATTTCCTTTCTCTGTCCTCCCCTGTCTCTGTCTCTGTCCTCCCCTGTTTCTGTCTCTGTCTTCCCTGTCTCTGTCTCTGTTCTCCCCTGTTTCTGCCTATTTCCTTCCCTGTCTCTGTCCTCCCCTGTCTCTGTCTCTGTCCTTCCCTGTTTCTGTCTCTGTCCTCCCCTGTTTCTGTCTCTGTCCTCCCCTGTTTCTGTCTCTGTCCTCCCCTGTTTCTGTCTCTGTCTCTGTCCTCCCCTGTTTCTGCCTGTCCTCCCCTGTTTCTGTCTCTGTCCTCCCCTGTTTCTGTCTCTGTCCTCCCTGTTTCTGTCTCTGTCCTTCTCTGTTTTCTGTCTCTGTTCTCGCCTGTTTCTGCCTCTGTCTCTGTCCTCCCCTGTTTCTGCCTCTGTCCTCCCCTGTTTCTGTCTCTGTCCTTCTCTGTTTCTGTCTCTGTTCTCGCCTGTTTCTGCCTCTGTCTCTGTCCTCCCCTGTTTCTGCCTCTGTCTTCCCTGTTTCTGTCTCTGTCCTCCCCTGTTTCTGTCTCTGTCCTCCCCTGTTTCTGTCTCTGTCTTCCCTGTTTCTGTCTCTGTCCTCCCCTGTTTCTGTCTCTGTCCTCCCCTGTTTCTGTCTCTGTCCTCCCCTGTTTCTGTCTCTGTCTTCCCTGTTTCTGTCTCTGTCCTCCACTGTTTCTGTCTATGTTTTCCCCTGTTTCTGCCTCTGTCCTCCCCTGTTTCTGCCTCTGTCCTCCCCTGTTTCTGCCTCTGTCCTCCCCTGTTTCTGTCTCTGTCCTTCCCTGTTTCTGTCTCTGTCCACCCCTGTTTCTGCCTCTGTCCTCCCCTGTTTCTGTCTCTGTCTTCCCTGTTTCTGTCTCTGTCCTCCCCTATTTCTTTCTCTGTCCTCCCCTGTTTCTGTCTCTGTCTCTGTCCTTCCCTGTCTCTATCTCTGTCTCTGTCCTTCCCTGTTTCTGTCTCTGTACTTCCCTGTCTCTGTCCTCCCCTGTTTCTGTCTCTGTCTTCCCTGTTTCTGTCTCTGTCCTCCCCTGTCTCTGTCTCTGTCCTCCCCTGTTTCTGTCTCTGTCCTCCCCTGTTTCTGTCTCTGTCCTTCCCTGTTTCTGTCTCTGTCCTCCCCTGTTTCTGTCTCTGTCCTTCCCTGTTTCTGTCTCTGTCCTCCCCTGTTTCTGTCTCTGTCCTCCCCTGTTTCTGTCTCTGTCCTTCCCTGTTTCTGTCTCTGTCATCCCCTATTTCTTTCTCTGTCCTCCCCTGTTTCTGTCTCTGTCCTCCCCTGTTTCTGTCTCTGTCATCCCCTATTTCTTTCTCTGTCCTCCCTGTCTCTGTCTCTGTCTTCCCTGTCTCTGTCTCTGTCCTCCCCTGTTTCTGCCTATTTCCTTCCCTGTCTCTGTCTCTGTCCTCCCCTGTCTCTGTCTCTGTCTTCCCTGTTTCTGTCCTCCCCTGTTTCTGTCTCTGTCCTTCCCTGTTTCTGTCTCTGTCATCCCCTATTTCTTTCTCTGTCCTCCCCTGTTTCTGTCTCTGTCCTCCCCTGTTTCTGTCTCTGTCCTTCCCTGTTTTCTGTCTCTGTCCTTCCCTGTTTCTGTCTCTGTCATCCCCTATTTCTTTCTCTGTCCTCCCCTGTTTCTGTCTCTGTCCTCCCCTGTTTCTGTCTCTGTCATCCCCTATTTCTTTCTCTGTCCTCCCCTGTCTCTGTCTCTGTCCTCCCCTGTTTCTGTCTCTGTCTTCCCTGTCTCTGTCTCTGTTCTCCCCTGTTTCTGCCTATTTCCTTCCCTGTCTCTGTCTCTGTCCTCCCCTGTCTCTGTCTCTGTCCTTCCCTGTTTCTGTCTCTGTCCTCCCCTGTTTCTGTCTCTGTCCTCCCCTGTTTCTGTCTCTGTCCTCCCCTGTTTCTGTCTCTGTCCTCCCCTGTTTCTGCCTGTCCTCCCCTGTTTCTGTCTCTGTCCTCCCCTGTTTCTGTCTCTGTCCTCCCCTGTTTCTGTCTCTGTCCTTCTCTGTTTCTGTCTCTGTTCTCGCCTGTTTCTGCCTCTGTCTCTGTCCTCCCCTGTTTCTGCCTCTGTCCTCCGCTGTTTCTGTCTCTGTCCTTCTCTGTTTCTGTCTCTGTTCTCGCCTGTTTCTGCCTCTGTCCTCCCCTGTTTCTGTCTCTGTCTTCCCTGTTTCTGTCTCTGTCCTCCCCTGTTTCTGTCTCTGTCCTCCCCTGTTTCTGTCTCTGTCCTCCCCTGTTTCTGTCTCTGTCTTCCCTGTTTCTGTCTCTGTCCTCCCCATGTTTCTGTCTATGTTTTCCCCTGTTTCTGCCTCTGTCCTCCCCTGTTTCTGCCTCTGTCCTCCCCTGTTTCTGCCTCTGTCCTCCCCTGTTTCTGTCTCTGTCCTTCCCTGTTTCTGTCTCTGTCCACCCCTGTTTCTGCCTCTGTCCTCGCCTGTTTCTGTCTCTGTCCTCCCCTGTTTCTGTCTCTGTCCTCCCCTGTTTCTGTCTCTGTCTTCCCTGTTTCTGTCTCTGTCCTCCCCTGTTTCTGTCTCTGTCCTCCCCTGTTTCTGTCTCTGTCTTCCCTGTTTCTGTCTCTGTCCTCCCATGTTTCTGTCTATGTTTTCCCCTGTTTCTGCCTCTGTCCTCCCCTGTTTCTGCCTCTGTCCTCCCCTGTTTCTGCCTCTGTCCTCCCCTGTTTCTGTCTCTGTCCTTCCCTGTTTCTGTCTCTGTCCACCCCTGTTTCTGCCTCTGTCCTCGCCTGTTTCTGTCTCTGTCCTCCCCTGTTTCTGTCTCTGTCCTCCCCTGTTTCTGTCTCTGTCTTCCCTGTTTTCTGTCTCTGTCCTCCCCTATTTCTTTCTCTGTCCTCCCCTGTTTCTGTCTCTGTCTCTGTCCTTCCCTGTCTCTATCTCTGTCTCTGTCCTTCCCTGTTTCTGTATCTGTACTTCCCTGTCTCTGTCCTCCCTGTTTCTGCCTGTCCTCCCCTGTTTCTGTCTCTGTCCTCCCTGTTTCTGTCTCTGTCCTCCCTGTTTCTGTCTCTGTCCTTCTCTGTTTCTGTCTCTGTTCTTGCCTGTTTCTGCCTCTGTCTCTGTCCTCCCCTGTTTCTGCCTCTGTCCTCCCCTGTCTCTGTCTCTGTCCTTCCCTGTTTTTGTCTCTGTCCTTCCCTGTTTCTGTCTCTGTCCTTCCCTGTTTCTGTCTCTGTCCTCCCCTGTTTCTGTCTCTGTCCTCCCTGTTTCTGCCTCTGTCTCTGTCCTCCTCTGTTTCTGCCTCTGTCCTCCCTGTTTCTGCCTCTGTCCTCCCCTGTTTCTGTCTCTGTCTCTGTCCTCCCTGTTTCTGTCTCCCCTGTTTCTGTCTCTGTCCTCCTCTGTTTCTGTCTCTGTCCTCCCCTGTTTCTGCCTCTGTCCTCCCTGTTTCTGCCTGTCCTCCCCTGTTTCTGCCTCTGTCCTCCCTGTTTCTGCCTCTGTCCTCCCCTGCACATTCATGCACATGAATACACACCTCTCCTCCCCATCCCTCTCTTGTTCTGTCTCTCTCTCTCTCTGTCTCTCATTCTCTCTCTCTCATTCTCTCTCTCTCATTCTCTCTCTCTCATTCTCTCTCTCATTCTCTCTCTCTCGTTCTCTCTCTCTCATTCTCTGTCTCTCATTCTCTCTCTCTCATTCTCTCTCTCTCATTCTCTCTCTCATTCTCTCTCTCTCGTTCTCTCTCTCTCATTCTCGCTCTCATTCTCTCTCTCATTCTCTCTCTCTCATTCTCTCTCTCTCTCATTCTCGCTCTCTCATTCTCTCTCTCTCTCGTTCTCTCTCTCTCATTCTCTCTCTCATTCTCTCTCTCATTCTCTCTCTTACTCTCTCTCTTACTCTCTCTCTCTCTCTCTCTCTCTCTCTCTCATTCTCTCTCTCATTCTCTCTCTCTCATCCTTTCTCTCATTCTCTCTTTCTCTCATTCTCTCTCTCATTTTCTCTCTCATTCTCTCTCTCTCTCATTCTCTCTCTCTCATTCTCTCTCTCTCATTCTCTCTCTCATTCTCTCTCTCATTCTCTCTCTCGTTCTCTCTCTCTCATCCTCTCTCATTCTCTCTCTCATTCTCTCTCTCATTCTCTCTCTCTCATTTTCTCTCATTCTCTCTCTCTCTCATTCTCTCTCTCTCGTTCTCTCTCTCATTCTCTCTCTCATTCTCTCTCTCATTCTCTCTCTCATTCTCTCTCATTCTCTCTCATTCTCTCTCTCTCTCAATTTCAATTTTCAATTTAAGGGGATTTATTGGCATGGGAAACGTGTGCATTGCCAAAGCAAGTGAAATAGATAATAAACAAAAGTGAAATTAATCATAATAAATGTACAGTAAACATTACACTCACAGAAGTTCCAAAATAATAAAGACATTTCAAATGTCATATTATATGTAATTAGTTTAAAGTACAAAAGGGAAAATAAATCAACATAAATATGGGTTGTATTTACAATGGTGTTTGTTCTTCACTGGTTGCCCTTTTCTTGTGGCAACAGGTCACAAATCTTGCTGCTGTGATGGCCCACTGTGGTATTTACCCCTGTAGATATGGGAGTTGGATTTGTTTTCAAATTCTTTGTGGATCTGTGTAATCTGAGGGAAATGTGTGTCTCTAATATGGTCATACATTTGGCAGGAGGTTAGGAAGTGCAGCTCAGTTTCCACCTCATTTTGTGGGCAGTGTGCACATAGCCTGTCTTCTCTTGAGAGCCAGGTCTGCCTACTGCGGCCTTTCTCAATAGCAAGGCTATGCTCACTGAGTCTGTACATAGTTAAAGCTTTCCTTAAGTCTGGGTCAGTCACAGTGGTCAGGTATTCTGCCACTGTGTACTCTCTGTTTAGGACCAAATAGCATTCTAGTTTGCTCAGTTTTTTTATATATTCTTTCCATTGTGTCAAGTAATTATCTTTTTGTTTTCTCATGATTTGGTTGTGTCTAATTGTGTTGCTGTCCTGGGGCTCTGTGGGGTCTGTTTGTGTTTGTGAACAGAGCCCCAGGACCAGCTTGCTTAGGGGACTCTTCTCCAGGTTCATCTCTCTGTAGGTGATGGCTTTGTTAACGAAGGTTAGGGAATCGCTTCCTTTTAGGTGGTTGTAGAATTTAACGGTTCTTTTCTGGATTTTGATAATTAGCAGGTATTGCCTAATTCTGCTCTGTATGCATTATTTGGTGTTTTACGTTGTACACTGAGGATATTTTAGCAGAATTCATGTCATTCTGTTGGCTCGGGGGGCTGTGTTAACCCCTACTCCTTCTCCATGTCTCTCTTTCCCCCCCCCCCCCCCCCCCCCCCGTCTTTCCCTCTCTCTCTGTGTCAGTGAGACTGTAATGTGAAGCCTGTTGGCTCGGGGGCTGTTTTAACCCTCCCTCCCAGTGTACATTGGCTCGAGGGGCCCAGTGGACTCCACCAGTGTGTAACAGACGTCTACAGCCTTAGCCCTCATACTGCTCACTGCAACACACTCTGTCTCTGGCTGGGCTCATCTCTGGATGCCACACTTACCAGTCCAGGGAACAGTGTATTTGGAGGGGGAGAGTAGCTACTGCAGGTCAACGTAATGATAAGTTAAGTGTGGGTAAATGTAGGTAAGGCGCAGTGTTAAGTGATGTGTTTAGGAGTTTGTTGTGGAAGTCGTTACCATGGCTGTAGTCCAGGCCTTCAAGGCACATCTGTACCCTTACATAGAGGTGTGTCTATATGACTTCAATATGACTTCTCTCTTAATCACTGTCTAATCATTATCTCTCTCTCTGTCCCTCTCTCTCTCTGTCCCTCTGTCCCTCTGTCCCTCTGTCCCTCTGTCCCTCTGTCCCTCTGTCCCTCTGTCCCTCTGTCCCTCTGTCCCTCTGTCTCCTCTCTCTCTCTCTCTCTCTCTCTCTCTCTCTCTCTCTCTCTCTCTCTCTCTCTCTCTCTCTCTCTCTCTCTCTCTCTCTCTCTCTCTCTCTCTCTCTCTCTCTCTCTCTCTCTCTCTCTCTCTCTCTCTCTCTCTCTCTCTCTCTCTCTCTCTCTCTCTCTCTCTCTCTCTCTCTCTCTCTCTCTCTCTCTCTCTCTCTCTCTCTCTCTCTCTCTCTCTCTCTCTCTCTCTCTCTCTCTCTCTCTCTCTCTCTCTCTCTCTCTCTCTCTCTCTCTCTCTCCCTCCCTCCCTCCCCTCTCTCTCTCTCAGTGTCTGATGTTAATGTAGAACCAGGACATCCAGAAACAGACTACACACTCAGACCAGACATCAAAATCCAGGACATTGGTGAGTCACACACACATCAAGTTGACGTCACAATCTGATGCTAAGCCAAGTTGGACTGGCTGCCATTTCCTTCATAAAGGTGTGATATGTCCTGCTGTGATGGAGCCAATACAATACAGTGTTGTTTTGGTAGATGCTGTACATCCCAGTCATAGCTAGCCTGCTGCACACTCATAAATCTGTGTGTCTGTGTGTGTGTGTGTGTGTCCTTTCCCACCGTCCTCCCCTCCTCATCCCTCCTTTCCCACCTGCCTCCCCTCCCTCATCCCTCCTTTCCCACCGTCCTCCCCTCCCTCATTCCTCCTTTCCCACTGTCCCCCTCCCTCATCCCTCCTTTCCCACCGTCCTCCCCTCCATCTTCCCCTCCTTTCCCGCCCTCCCTAACTCCCCATACTCACCCCTGTCTTCCTTTCCTCTCCTCATTCCTCCTCCTAGAACATTACAGATTAGGAGACAGTTACCTCTACTGTTCACCCTCCTGTCTTCCTCATTCCTCCTCCTAGAACATAACAGATTAGGAGACAGCTACCTCTACTGTTCAGCCTCCTGTCTTCCTCATTCCTCCTCCTAGAACATTACAGATTAGGAGACAGTTACCTCTACTGTTCAGCCTCCTGTCTTCCTCATTCCTCCTCCTAGAACATTACAGATTAGGAGACAGCTACCTCTACTGTTCAGCCTCCTGTCTTCCTCATTCCTCCTCCTAGAACATTAAAGATTAGGAGACAGCTACCTCTACTGTTCAGCCTCCTGTCTTCCTCATTCCTCCTCCTAGAACATTACAGATTAGGAGACAGTTACCTCTACTGTTCACCCTCCTGTCTTCCTCATTCCTCCTCCTAGAACATAACAGATTAGGAGACAGTTACCTCTACTGTTCACCCTCCTGTCTTCCTCATTCCTCCTCCTAGAACATTACAGATTAGGAGACAGCTACCTCTACTGTTCACCCTCCTGTCTTCCTCATTCCTCCTCCTAGAACACTACAGATTAGGAGACAGTTACCTCTACCTGTTCAGCCTCCTGTCTTCCTCATTCCTCCTCCTAGAACATTACAGATTAGGAGAGAGTTACCTCTACTGTTCACCCTCCTGTCTTCCTCATTCCTCCTCCTAGAACATTACAGATTAGGAGACAGCTAACTCTACTGTTCACCCTCCTGTCTTCCTCATTCCTCCTCCTAGAACATTACAGATTAGGAGACAGCTACCTCTACTGTTCAGCCTCCTGTCTTCCTCATTCCTCCTCCTAGAACATTACAGATTAGGAGACAGTTACCTCTACCTGTTCAGCCTCCTGTCTTCCTCATTCCTCCTCCTAGAACATTACAGATTAGGAGACAGCTACCTCTACTGTTCAGCCTCCTGTCTTCCTCATTCCTCCTCCTAGAACATTACAGATTAGGAGACAGTTACCTCTACTGTTCAGCCTCCTGTCTTCCTCATTCCTCCTCCTAGAACATTACAGATTAGGAGACAGCTACCTCTACTGTTCAGCCTCCTGTCTTCCTCATTCCTCCTCCTAGAACATTACAGATTAGGAGACAGCTACCTCTACTGTTCAGCCTCCTGTCTTCCTCATTCCTCCTCCTAGAACATTACAGATTATGAGACAGTTACCTCTACTGTTCACCCTCCTGTCTTCCTCATTCCTCCTCCTAGAACATAACAGATTAGGAGACAGTTACCTCTACTGTTCACCCTCCTGTCTTCCTCATTCCTCCTCCTAGAACATTACAGATTAGGAGACAGCTACCTCTACTGTTCACCCTCCTGTCTTCCTCATTCCTCCTCCTAGAACACTACAGATTAGGAGACAGTTACCTCTACCTGTTCAGCCTCCTGTCTTCCTCATTCCTCCTCCTAGAACATTACAGATTAGGAGAGAGTTACCTCTACTGTTCACCCTCCTGTCTTCCTCATTCCTCCTCCTAGAACATTACAGATTAGGAGACAGCTAACTCTACTGTTCACCCTCCTGTCTTCCTCATTCCTCCTCCTAGAACATTACAGATTAGGAGACAGCTACCTCTACTGTTCAGCCTCCTGTCTTCCTCATTCCTCCTCCTAGAACATTACAGATTAGGAGACAGTTACCTCTACCTGTTCAGCCTCCTGTCTTCCTCATTCCTCCTCCTAGAACATTACAGATTAGGAGACAGCTACCTCTACTGTTCAGCCTCCTGTCTTCCTCATTCCTCCTCCTAGAACATTACAGATTAGGAGACAGTTACCTCTACTGTTCACCCTCCTGTCTTCCTCATTCCTCCTCCTAGAACATTACAGATTAGGAGACAGTTACCTCTACTGTTCACCCTCCTGTCTTCCTCATTCCTCCTCCTAGAACATAACAGATTAGGAGACAGCTACCTCTACTGTTCACCCTCCTGTCTTCCTCATTCCTCCTCCTAGAACATTACAGATTAGGAGACAGCTACCTCTACTGTTCACCCTCCTGTCTTCCTCATTCCTCCTCTTAGAACATTACAGATTAGGAGACAGCTAACTCTACTGTTCAGCCTCCTGTCTTCCTCATTCCTCCTCCTAGAACATTACAGATTAGGAGACAGTTACCTCTACCTGTTCAGCCTCCTGTCTTCCTCATTCCTCCTCCAAGAACATTACAGATTAGGAGAGAGTTACCTCTACTGTTCACCCTCCTGTCTTCCTCATTCCTCCTCCTAGAACATAACAGATTAGGAGACAGCTACCTCTACTGTTCAGCCTCCTGTCTTCCTCATTCCTCCTCCTAGAACATTACAGATTAGGAGACAGTTACCTCTACCTGTTCAGCCTCCTGTCTTCCTCATTCCTCCTCCAAGAACATTACAGATTAGGAGACAGTTACCTCTACTGTTCACCCTCCTGTCTTCCTCATTCCTCCTCCTAGAACATTACAGATTAGGAGACAGCTACCTCTACTGTTCACCCTCCTGTCTTCCTCATTCCTCCTCCTAGAACATTACAGATTAGGAGACAGCTACCTCTACTGTTCAGCCTCCTGTCTTCCTCATTCCTCCTCCTAGAACATTACAGATTAGGAGACAGTTACCTCTACCTGTTCAGCCTCCTGTCTTCCTCATTCCTCCTCCTAGAACATTACAGATTAGGAGACAGCTACCTCTACTGTTCAGCCTCCTGTCTTCCTCATTCCTCCTCCTAGAACATTACAGATTAGGAGACAGTTACCTCTACTGTTCACCCTCCTGTCTTCCTCATTCCTCCTCCTAGAACATTACAGATTAGGAGACAGTTACCTCTACTGTTCACCCTCCTGTCTTCCTCATTCCTCCTCCTAGAACATAACAGATTAGGAGACAGCTACCTCTACTGTTCACCCTCCTGTCTTCCTCATTCCTCCTCCTAGAACATTACAGATTAGGAGACAGCTACCTCTACTGTTCACCCTCCTGTCTTCCTCATTCCTCCTCCTAGAACATTACAGATTAGGAGAGAGTTAGCTCTACTGTTCACCCTCCTGTCTTCCTCATTCCTCCTCTTAGAACATTACAGATTAGGAGACAGCTAACTCTACTGTTCAGCCTCCTGTCTTCCTCATTCCTCCTCCTAGAACATTACAGATTAGGAGACAGCTACCTCTACTGTTCAGCCTCATGTCTTCCTCATTCCTCCTCCTAGAACATTACAGATTAGGAGACAGCTACCTCTACTGTTCACCCTCATGTCTTCCTCATTCCTCCTCCTAGAACATTACAGATTAGGAGACAGTTACCTCTACCTGTTCAGCCTCCTGTCTTCCTCATTCCTCCTCCTAGAACATTACAGATTAGGAGACAGTTACCTCTACCTGTTCAGCCTCCTGTCTTCCTCATTCCTCCTCCTAGAACATTACAGATTAGGAGACAGCTACCTCTACTGTTCACCCTCATGTCTTCCTCATTCCTCCTCCTAGAACATTACAGATTAGGAGACAGCTACCTCTACTGTTCACCCTCCTGTCTTCCTCATTCCTCCTCCAAGAACATTACAGATTAGGAGAGAGTTACCTCTACTGTTCACCCTCCTGTCTTCCTCATTCCTCCTCCTAGAACATAACAGATTAGGAGACAGCTACCTCTACTGTTCACCCTCCTGTCTTCCTCATTCCTCCTCCTAGAACATTACAGATTAGGAGACAGTTACCTCTACTGTTCACCCTCCTGTCTTCCTCATTCCTCCTCCTAGAACATTACAGATTAGGAGACAGCTACCTCTACTGTTCACCCTCCTGTCTTCCTCATTCCTCCTCCTAGAACATTACCGATTAGGAGACAGCTACCTGTACTGTTCAGCCTCCTGTCTTCCTCATTCCTCCTCCTAGAACATTACAAATTAGGAGACAGCTACCTCTTCTGTTCACCCTCCTGTCTTCCTCATTCCTCCTCCTAGAACATTACAGATTAGGAGACAGCTACCTCTACTGTTCAGCCTCCTGTCTTCCTCATTCCTCCTCCTAGAACATTACAGATTAGGAGACAGCTACCTCTACTGTTCACCCTCCTGTCTTCCTCATTCCTCCTCCTAGAACATTACAGATTAGGAGAGAGTTACCTCTACTGTTCACCCTCCTGTCTTCCTCATTCCTCCTCCTAGAACATTACAGATTAGGAGACAGCTACCTCTACTGTTCAGCCTCCTGTCTTCCTCATTCCTCCTCCTAGAACATTACAGATTAGGAGACAGTTACCTCTACTGTTCACCCTCATGTCTTCCTCATTCCTCCTCCTAGAACATTACAGATTAGGAGACAGCTAACTCTACTGTTCACCCTCCTGTCTTCCTCATTCCTCCTCCTAGAACATTACAGATTAGGAGACAGCTAACTCTACTGTTCACCCTCCTGTCTTCCTCATTCCTCCTCCTAGAACATTACAGATTAGGAGACAGCTACCTCTACTGTTCAGCCTCCTGTCTTCCTCATTCCTCCTCCTAGAACATTACAGATTAGGAGACAGCTACCTCTACTGTTCACCCTCCTGTCTTCCTCATTCCTCCTCCTACTGTATGGTCCTGTCTCTAATCACCTGTTTCTGTCTGTTTGAGTCTCTTCCTCATTCTTTCCTTTGCCATTTAACTATCCCTCTCCCTCCCTCGCTTTTTCTACTTCTGTCTTCCTCTGTTTCAGCGTATCTCAGTCTCTCATTTCAGGTTCAACACCGTCTCTCTCTGACATCTCTACTCCCCTCTCTCTGGCACCTCTACCACCCTCTCTCTCTGACACCTCTACCACCCTCTCTCTCTGACACCTCTACCACCCTCTCTCTCTGACACCCTCTCTCTCTGACACCTCTACCACCCTCTCTCTCTGACACCTCTACCACCCTCTCTCTCTGACACCCCTACCCCCCTCTCTCTCTGACACCTCTACCACCCTCTCTCTTTATTGGAATGGGAAACATATGTTAACATTGCCAAAGCCAGTGAAATAGATAATAAACAGAAGTGAAATAAACAATACAAATTAACAGTAAATATTACACTCACAATAGTTACAAAATATTAAAGACATTTCAAATGTCTTATTATGTGCAAATAATCTCTCTCTGACACCTCTAAAACCATCTCTCTCTTGCTCTCTCGTGCTCTCTGTTTCTCCGTCTATCTCGCTTGGCCTGTCACTCTTCTCTCTCTCTCACTGTTCTGTCTGTTATGTGCTGGGTCCTGGCAGTAGTTCTCTGTATTACAGCACTTCACTAATCAGAACATTATTATAATCACTGTGAAACACGGGCCCTCACACACACACACACACACACACACACACACACACACACACACACACACACACACACACACACACACACACACACACACACACACACACACACACACACACACACACACACACACACACACACACACACACACACACACACACACACACACACACACACACACAGCTCAATACAGATCTGTTTGATTAGTATGACATGGAGTTTAGCTGAGCAGAACGCTCTACAAGCTCATTTTGTAATCCCTCTCTCCTTCCCTCTATCCTTCTCTCTCTCCTTCCCTCTATTCTTCTCCCTGTCTCCTTCCCTCTATCCTTCTCCCTCTCTCCTTCCCTCTATCCTTCTCTCTCTCTCCTTCCCTCTATCCTTCTCTCTTTCCTCCCCTCTATCCTTCTCTCTCTCTCCTTCCCTCTATCCTTCTCTCTCTCTCCTTCCCTCTATCCTTCTGTCTCTCTCCTTCCCTCTATCCTTCTCCCTCTCTCCTTCCCTCTATCCTTCTCTCTCTCTCCTTCCCTCTATCCTTCTGTCTCTCTCCTTCCCTCTATCCTTCTCCCTCTCTCCTTCCCTCTATCCTTCTCTCTCTCCTTCCCTCTATCCTTCTCTCTCTCCTTCCCTCTATCCTTCTCTCTCTCCTTCCCTCTATCCTTCTCTCTCCTTCCATATATCATTCTCTCTCTCTCCCCTTCCCTCTATCCGTCTCTCTCTATCCTTCCCTCTATCCTTCTCTCTCTCCTTCCATCTATGCTTCTTTCTCTCTCCTTCCCTCTCTCCTTCTCTCTCTCTCCTTCCCTCTATCCTTCTCTCTCTTTCCCTCTATCCTTCTCTCTCTCCTTCCCTCTATACTTCTCTCTCTCCTTCCATATATCCTTCTTTCTCTATATGTCCCTCTATCCTTCTCTCTCTCTCCTTCCCTTCTTCTCTTTCTCTTTCTCCTCCCTTCTCGGTCCCTCAGTGCTATTTCAGGGGGCTGCCCACTTGAATTAGTGTCGGCTGCAAATCAGCTCCCCACCACATGCCCCTCTGCATCTTGTATTAAATTAAATTTCAATCTATTTCTCCTTCAGATGTAATGGTGTGAGCAGGTCCCTGTACGCCCATAAAGATACAACCAAATGCCTCAGTAAGAGATGATGCAGCAGAATGTACAGTAGGCCTATAACATGCACTTCATTACAGCATTAGCATATCATGCTAATTAACAGCAGAAATAGCCTTGGGGTTAGCGTCTTGTTAGCCACATAAAAAGCCACAGGACCTGACCAAGAAAAACTCCCCCTCCCCTAGATCACAGAGTTTTTCTGTGCAGGTCATCTGGAAAACCTCCTGGCCCTTGTGAAAGCCGTGAGGACTGTTACCGAGGTAACATTAACATATTAAACAATCTATTAGCATCCAGTTTGTATTAGAATCAATGCACTGATTAACCATCAAAAAGAATGTTGGCTAATTAGCGTCGGTGTTGCACAATAGCATCTAATCAGCATCCAGTGGCTCTAATTCATTAGTGTTAGCATGTTTACGCTAATTAGCTGTGAGTTTGCCACACATGCACACATACACACGCACACATACACACGCATGCACACACAAACAGTACCCTGAGGAGCAGTGAGTTCAGTTTTAGTGACAGATGCGTTAGTATCATTGTAGCTAGTGTTGACATCTCAAACAGTAAATCAGTATAGCATTATCTTGCTAATCACTCCATAGCATTAGGCTGATTGGTAATGATGCTAGCATCAGTGATAGGATGAACTATTATCAATATTGACACAGTCTCTCCTCCTGCCTCTTTCAGTCTGACTCAAACACACACACACACACACACACACACTCGACACACACACACACACACACACACACACACACACACACACACACACACACACACACACACACACACACACACACACACACACACACACACACACACACACACTCGTACGGCCACGGCCAGATATCCATCTGAAGGAGAGCAGGAGCATAAACGAATCAAGAGGAATTGATTAGTTGTTCTTTCTAAGCGGCTCCAAGCAGCAGCTCTAGATGGCTGCCAGTGGACTTCAGGTCTCTACAGCCAATAGATTAGATGACCTCTGGTAGCAGACAGAGAGAAGGGAGAAGGGAGAAGACCCAGACCACTCTGCCATTCTGCTAGTGTTCCTCAACCCGTGGCACATCTCAAATGATCCTTTTAATCTATTCTCCGTAATCCTCCACAGAGCATGGACAACAGAAGCAGAGTCTAACTCTAGTCCAACTCTAAAGGACTGATCATGTCTGTTTCTAGTCTCCAGTCAGACCACTAACACTGCCCCCTGCTGACCTCTGGTGGTCACTACACACACTGCAGCACAATGACCAATGTCTGTTAGTGATGTGTGGGTTGACTCATGACCTGCAGTCCCTATGGGTTATATTCACGGGGTAGACGGGCTTAGGGTCAATAAATATTGTGTGGATGAAGGGCGGGTGGGTTGAATAAAGATTAAACAATGCATAAAAAAATGCATAAATGTATCATTCTTGTGCAATTCCTATCTATAGGCAACATTTAGGTTTTTCTTTCATTATTTGTATCTGGCGTTAGTGCGTAGCCTCATAGTAGCGCGCAAAATACACGCCAATTGCTAAAATATTTTTGGAAACTTGGGCTGAAGAAAAGTTAAGGTCGATCCACTGAGGCAAAAAGGAAATGTGGGAGTCAAATTTAATAAGAAAATAGCCGCGAAATGGAGAGTTACAAAATAAATAGAAGGAGGGCTTGAACAGTATTCTGGGAAATAATGTCTGGGATGATGTGGTGATGTAGTTAGAGGATGATAGCAGTGTCGGCTATGTTATGTGGTGATGTAGTTAGAGGATGATAGCAGTGCCGGCTGTGTTATTTGGTGAAGTAGTTAGAGGATGATAGCAGTGTCGGCTGTGTTATGTGGTGATGTAGTTAGAGGATGATAGCAGTGTCGGCTGTGTTATGTGTGATGTAGTTAGAGGATGATAGCAGTGTTGGCTGTGTTATGTGGTGATGTAGTTAGAGGATGATAGCAGTGATGGCTATGTTATGTGGTGAAGTAGTTAGAGGATAATAGCAGTGTCGGTTATGTTATGTGGTGTTTTAGTTAGAGGATGATAGCAGTGTCGGCTATGTTATGTGTGATGTAGTTAGAGGATGATAGCAGTGTCGGCTATGTTATGGGTGAAGTAGTTAGAGGATGATAGCAGTGTCGGCTATGTTATGGGTGAAGTAGTTAGAGGATGATAGCAGTGTCGGCTCTGTTATGTGTGATGTAGTTAGAGGATGATAGCAGTGTCGGCTATGTTATGTGGTGATGTAGTTAGAGGATGATAGCAGTGTCGGCTATGTTATGTGTGATGTAGTTAGAGGATGATAGCAGTGTCGGCTATGTTATGGGTGAAGTAGTTAGAGGATGATAGCAGTGTCGGCTCTGTTATGTGGTGATGTAGTTAGAGGATGATAGCAGTGTCGGCTATGTTATGTGGTGATGTAGTTAGAGGATGATAGCAGTGTCGGCTGTGTTATGATGTCGTTAGAGGATAATAGCAGTGTCGGCTATGTTATGTGGTGAAGTAGTTAGAGGATAATAGCAGTGTCGGCTATGTTATGTGGTGAAGTAGTTAGAGGATAATAGCAGTGTCGGCTATGTTATGTGGTGAAGTAGTTAGAGGATGATAGCAGTGTTGGCTATGTTATGTGGTGATGTAGTTAGAGGATGATAGCAGTGTCGGTTATGTTATGTGGTGTTTTAGTTAGAGGATGATAGCAGTGTTGGCTATGTTATGTGGTGAAGTAGTTAGAGGATGATAGCAGTGTTGGCTATGTTATGTGATGATGTAGTTAGAGGATGATAGCAGTGTCGGCTCTGTTATGTGGTGATGTAGTTAGAGGATGATAGCAGTGTTGGCTGTGTTATGTGTGATGTAGTTAGAGGATGATAGCAGTGTTGGCTGTGTTATGTGGTGATGTAGTTAGAGGATGATAGCAGTGTCGGCTGTGTTATGTGGTGAAGTAGTTAGAGGATGATAGCAGTGTTGGCTATGTTATGTGGTGAAGTAGTTAGAGGATGATAGCAGTGTTGGCTATGTTATGTGATGATGTAGTTAGAGGATGATAGCAGTGTCGGCTCTGTTATGTGTGATGTAGTTAGAGGATGATAGCAGTGTCAGCTGTGTTATGTGGTGAAGTAGTTAGAGGATGATAGCAGTGTCGGCTATGTTATGTGATGATGTAGTTAGAGGATGATAGCAGTGTCGGCTGTGTTATGTGGTGTTGTAGTTTGAGGATGATAGCAGTGTCGGCTATGTTATGTGATGATGTAGTTAGAGGATGATAGCAGTGTCGGCTATGTTATGTGGTGTTGTAGTTAGAGGATGATAGCAGTGCTGGCTATGTTATGTGT
The DNA here is from genome assembly GCF_965601325.2 of Salmo salar. Classification (NCBI taxonomy): domain Eukaryota; kingdom Metazoa; phylum Chordata; class Actinopteri; order Salmoniformes; family Salmonidae; genus Salmo; species Salmo salar. Next base: position 18,165,503 of record NC_138292.1, read on the forward strand.
GATGACGGTGAGGCGCTATCCAAATTCAACAGTCACCTTACAGGGATTTCAAAATTGCACGGGAACTGTAGGCTACTGTTCAGATGGGTTTAATGGAATAGGAGTCTGACATCTGGACACTGACTGTAGGTCTATAACCTCTCAAAGAGTCTAATCTAATATTAACTCCTGCAAAATTAAGCATTTCTTGCAGTAAAATTATACACCAAATGTACATTTTTACTGGAACAGGAGTGGAGAAATATGATGTATTTCTTTCAGCATCTTGAGAGAATGAATGCTTGGTTCGGGACTGTCTGTGAAGGTGCTATCTTTATTAGCATCATAAAGCTGACACTAGTCTATTTCAATCACATCAAATGTGCATCCAATCCGAACTGAAATCTTATCAGAAACATGTTGGGTAGTTTTCACAGCTTTTACTTTCCTTCAACTGAAATGTGTCTTCCGCATTTAACCCAACCCCTCTGAATCAGAGAGGTGCAGAGGGCTGCCTTAATCAACATAGCTGTGCTACGAAGGCTCATAGGGGTGTTATGACACCTCATAGGGGTGGCGCAGCACAGGGTGCTCAGATAGCCAATGGTTAGGTGGTCACATGGTCCTCATGGAAGACCAGGTGTGTTTACAAACAGCGTCTCAGTGATATGGTTCATCTGTCACACACCTTACATAACCAGGGATGGAGCACGTACAGACACACACACAATAACACACACTAACCCCTATTGGTGTCTGAGCTGTCTCATGGCTCTCTGATGAATCATTATTACAGACGACACGTCCGATGTGTGTGTGACCTGGTGTTTGACCCCAGAGTGCGTGCAAAGATTAAGGTGTGTCACACCCGCCTACACACAGTAACACAGGGAGACAAACACAACAAACCCTTGTGCAACATACAGTATACTCACGTTCATGGAAGCGTGTGTGTGTGTGTGTGTGTGTGTGTGTGTGTGTGTGTGTGTGTGTGTGTGTGTGTGTGTGTGTGTGGTGTGTGTGTGTGTGTGACAGGTACACACTCCAAAACTGGTTCTTTCAGATTCTCCACATCCACAGTATCTGGCACCGCCATAACAAGGTTCTGTCGCCGGGTCGAAGAAACAGAGTGTTCTCACCTCTTTCCCTCAAACACACACACACACACACACCACGGTCACAGAAGGGTCAAACTGTTTCTAACCTCAGTCACAGCACAGTCAGGATGTTTAACAGCATCATGTAGCTTATTAAGGGAGAGGAGGTGTGGATGTTTACAACACAACCACTACAGAACATCAACACATGTTTTCTCATGGCGTACAAACAAAATGGCCCCACTATTCCCTGTATAGTGTACCCCTTCCCCTGTATCCTGTATAGTGTACCCCTTCCCCTGTATCCTGTATAGTGTACCCCTTCCCCTGTATCCTGTATAGTGTACCCCTTCCCCTGTATCCTGTATAGTGTACCCCTTCCCCTGTATCCTGTATAGTGTACCCCTTCCCCTGTATCCTGTATAGTGTACCCCTTCCCCTGTATCCTGTATAGTGTACCCCTTCCCCTGTATCCTGTATAGTGTACCCCTTCCCCTGTATCCTGTATAGTGTACCCCTTCCCCTGTATGCTGTATAGTGTACCCCTTCCCCTGTATCCTGTATAGTGTACCCCTTCCCCTGTATCCTGTATAGTGTACCCCTTCCCCTGTATCCTGTATAGTGTACCCCTTCCCCTGTATCCTGTATAGTGTACCCCTTCCCCTGTATCCTGTATAGTGTACCCCTTCTCCTGTATCCTGTATAGTGTACCCCTTCCCCTGTATCCTGTATAGTGTACCCCTTCCCCTGTATCCTGTATAGTGTACCCCTTCCCCTGTATCCTGTATAGTGTACCCCTTCCCCTGTATCCTGTATAGTGTACCCCTTCCCCTGTATCCTGTATAGTGTACCCCTTCCCCTGTATCCTGTATAGTGTACCCCTTCCCCTGTATCCTGTACAGTGTACCCCTTCCCCTGTATCCTGTATAGTGTACCCCTTCCCCTGTATCCTGTATAGTGTACCCCTTCCCCTGTATCCTTTAATAGTGCACTACTTTGGGCCAGGGCTCTGGTCTAAAGTAGTGCACTGTACAGGGAATAGGGGCCATTCAGAAGCAGCCATGGTGTCAGCCACCAGTCTGATGTTCTGGGAAAACACAGAGAAAATAAGTAGTTGTATTATATAGACTGAACTGTGGCCTACAGCATCCCTCCCATCTCATGAATCAAGTCCACATAAAACGAAGGGTGTGTTACTCTGTCTGAGCGTGTACCTGGACACACCTTCTTCTTTTCCTAGCCTGAGCCCATGTGTACGCATCATCACCACACAGACCAGACTATAGGAGCTATTTCTAGTCCTGGGCCAGGTGTACCTGTGTCTGTGTACGTGTGTCTGTGCTTTGATGTGTGTGTGTGGCAGTGTGTGGCAGAGTCACGGTGTGTCATTATAATCAGACTATAGACTTACTTCAGTAATGGAGACACATTGTGTTCATTCTCTCTGTCATGCTGATGCACTGTTTTTATAATAGACAGCTTAGAGTGTTAGTGTGTGTGAGTGTTGACTACACTGGTTCCTCTCTGTCTCAGAGTGTTAGTGTGTGTGAGTGTTGACTACACTGGTTCCTCTCTGTCTCAGAGTGTTAGTGTGTGTGTTGACTACACTGGTTCCTCTCTGTCTCAGAGTGTTAGTGTGTGTGAGTGTTGACTACACTGGTTCCTCTCTGTGTTAGTGTGTTAGTGTGTGTGTGTGTGTGTGTGTGTGTGTGTGTGTGTGTGTGTGTGTGTGTGTGTGTGTGTGTGTGTGTGTGTGTGTGTGTGTGTGTGTGTGTGTGTGTGTGTGTGTGTGTGTGTGTGTGAGATGTGCTGTTTCCCAATAAAATGATTGCTAATTCTCTCTGTCTCTCTCTCTCTCTCTGTCTCTCTCTCGCTCTCTCTGTCTCTGTCTCTCTGTCTCTCTGTCTCTGTCTCTCTGTCTATGTCTCTCTCTGTCTCTCTCTCTGTCTCTCTGTCTCTCTCTCTATCTCTCTCTCGCTCTGTCTCTCTCGCTCTGTCTCTCTCTCTCTCTCTCTCTCTGTCTCTCTGTCTCTCTGTCTCTCTCTGTCTCTCTGTCGCTCTCTCTCTGTCTCTGTCTCTCTCGCTCTCTCTCTCTGTCTCTCTCTCTCTGTCTCTCTGTCTCTCTCTCTGTCTGTCTCTCTCGCTCTCTCTCTCTGTCTCTCTCTCGCTCTCTCTCTCTGTCTCTCTCTCTGTCTCTCTGTCTCCCTTTCTCTCTCTCTGTTTCTCTCTGTTTCTCTCTCTCTGTCTCTCTGTCTCTCTCCATGTAGATGATTTTAACCCTGAGATTCCTAAACTGGAGAAGAGTGTCAGTGGAAGCAGCCCATCCAGGGATCGCCTACTCATCACCATAGCGACGCTCCTTCTCGCTGCCATCACCATCTCCTAGCAACGGCCATCCCATCAGTGTCGCCATACCAACCAGCCATGGGTGGGCTTGGGCAGGAGGGGTGAAGGATGACGAGGACTGAGGATTTGGGGGAAAGGGGACAGGAGATTAAGGGAACATGGAAAATAGGGAGTTAGAAGACCTTCTGAATGACATTGGTTGACAAGGGGGTGTGTGTGTGTGTGTGTGTGTGTGTGTGTGTGTGTGTGTGTGTGTGTGTGTGTGTGTGTGTGTGTGTGTGTGTGTGTGTGTGTGTGTGTGTGTGTGTGTGTGTGTGTTGCTTAGAAGACGACATTCACACAGAGCATGAAGAGAAGACCTTTTATGACTTTGGACATTGGGCCTGCATGTGTAGGTATGTTTCAGAGTGTGTGTGTCTCAACATGTGGTGGAGGTAGCCTGTTGAAACATGCACACTGCATACAGCATTTATTACAGAGGAGAAGAGGACCTGACTTTCTATTGGAGCAGCTGATCGCAATGAAACACAGTGACACTTTTTCATGCAATCTGATTGGCTGACACAATTCTCTTCTTAGGGCTAGTTGCCTGTTTCTTGCACCGGAGACTGAACTGATTGAACTTGACTGAAATGAACTCAATTATTGCCTTTTTGTTCTGTCAACTGGATTCAACCAGATCTAGTCTGGATCCCTTCTGTGGAACTGGATCTAGTGGTCCTCCACCCATGTGATCTGGTCTGATCTGGACCGTAGCAGCCTGGTATGAAAAGCCAGTCTGGATCCCGGTTTCTGAACTGGGAAGTGGGACCACCCAGTCTAATGTGAGAGAGGGAGAGGGCGCTACAGTGCTGTATCAGAGTAGTAATATGTGTCAATACAATGACAGCTATAGGTTCCAGGTCAGTGGTTGTATACATTGTTATACACATTGATACAACCTCTGGCTCATCATTAAACCCCCTAGAGACATGTTTGTCCTTTATTCATTCATTCCTGGATAGCATTATCTCTGATCTCAGAGGTCAGAAAAGCACACAGCAATACTGTCATCGAATGCATTGTATTGGATTGTACACTGAGGACCTCTCTTCCTCTCTCCTGGAATCGGATGGAATGGGACTACATACCACAGACTCTACATCCTCTCTCCTGGAATCGGATGGAATGGGACTACATACCAAAGACTACTTCCTCTCTCCTGGAATCGGATGGAATGGGACTACATACCACAGACTCTACTTCCTCTCTCCTGGAATCGGATGGAATGGGACTACATACCACAGACTCTACTTCCTCTCTCCTGGAATCAGATGGAATGGGACTACATACCACAGACTCTCTCCTGGAATCAGATGGAATGGGACTACATACCACAGACTCTCTCCTGGAATCAGATGGAATGGGACTACATACCACAGACTCTACTTCCTCTCTCCTGGAATCAGATGGAATGGGACTACATACCACAGACTCTCTCCTGGAATCAGATGGAATGGGACTACATACCACAGACTCTACTTCCTCTCTCCTGGAATCAGATGGAATGGGACTACATACCACAGACTCTCTCCTGGAATCAGATGGAATGGGACTACATACCACAGACTCTACTTCCTCTCTCCTGGATTCGGATGGAATGGGACTACATACCACAGACTCTCTCCTGGAATCAGATGGAATGGGACTACATACCACAGACTCTCTCCTGGAATCAGATGGAATGGGACTACATACCACAGACTCTCTCCTGGAATCAGATGGAATGGGACTACATACCACAGACTCTACTTCCTCTCTCCTGGAATCAGATGGAATGGGACTACATACCACAGACTCTCTCCTGGAATCAGATGGAATGGGACTACATACCACAGACTCTCTCCTGGAATCAGATGGAATGGGACTACATACCACAGACTCTACTTCCTCTCTCCTGGAATCGGATGGAATGGGACTACATACCACAGACTCTACTTCCTCTCTCCTGGAATCAGATGGAATGGGACTACATACCACAGACTACTTCCTCTCTCCTGGAATCAGATGGAATGGGACTACATACCAAAGACTACTTCCTCTCTCCTGGAATCAGATGGAATGGGACTACATACCACAGACTCTACTTCCTCTCTCCTGGAATCAGATGGAATGGGACTACATACCACAGACTACTTCCTCTCTCCTGGAATCGGATGGAATGGGACTACATACCACAGACTCTACTTCCTCTCTCCTGGAATCGGATGGAATGGGACTACATACCACAGACTCTACTTCCTCTCTCCTGGAATCGGATGGAATGGGACTACATACCACAGACTCTACTGCCTCTCTCCTGGAATCGGATGGAATGGGACTACATACCACAGACTCTACTTCCTCTCTCCTGGAATCGGATGGAATGGGACTACATACCACAGACTCTACTTCCTCTCTCCTGGAATCAGATGGAATGGGACTGCATACCACAGACTCTACTTCCTCTCTCCTGGAATCAGATGGAATGGGACTACATACCACAGACTCTACTGCCTCTCTCCTGGAATCAGATGGAATGGGACTACATACCACAGACTCTACATCCTCTCTCCTGGAATCGGATGGAATGGGACTACATACCACAGACTCTACTTCCTCTCTCCTGGAATCAGATGGAATGGGACTACATACCACAGACTCTACTTCCTCTCTCTTGGAATCGGATGGAATGGGACTACATACCACAGACTACTTCCTCTCTCCTGGAATCGGATGGAATGGGACTACATACAGACTCTACATGCCAAACTCTTCTGTGTATTTTACCGTACACACTAGAACTAGAATCACTCTGTGTGTGTGTGTGTGTGTGTGTTTGTGTGTGTGTGTGTGTGTGTGTGTGTGTGTGTGTGTGTGTGTGTACTGACAATACACACAGCAACATACTGTACATGTCTTAAGTTTAAGTAACTGAACAAACCAAGTGTATCTGAACATATAGACAACCCTAAATAAACCTTGGGTTTAGGTTCTACATACAAACCCAGTGTATCTGGGAGGACAGGAGAACAATGGGTTAAACTTTATCCTACAGTCCTCTATTGACATGGTATTTTCCTAAAACAGGTTTCTTTGGGATCATAGAAACAATCATTTTGGCAGTTACCCATTGTATAGGTACCAGAAAGTACATATTGTTGCCATTACGTCTTAGTAAATACTAGGTAAATACTGTCTGAAGGAGGACTGTAAAATGAAGTGTTACTGAACAATGTGAACTGTACTGACCTGTTACCATGGTTCTTGACTAACTCTTTTCACTAGAAACTGTCACCTTGTGGGCCATGGTAACACCTTACCTTACTGCAATGTGTACAGGCTGTCTACTGTAGTAGGGCATGCATGGCTTACTGTAGAAGCTCTGAAGATGATGATGATGAAGGTATGGATGGCCTATCGGATACAGAGCTGACGTCTGACCTATAGGGGTCAAAGAGGTCGCACGTCTTGACCCGTGTCACAGACATTCTAGAACTTTCACGCGTCGAGAATGGATTTTTCAGATGTCTTGAACTCTGACGGAATGAAATGTGATGTAAGCATTTTTACAAACTTGAAGCTGAATTTCCTTGTTGTGTTTGTATTTTTTATTTTGCTGTTGTGTATCTTGGGGCGCTGGGAAGGGGTAAACGTTGGGATGACTGGGCTAGAGACATGCAGTACTGTATAGGATAAGGAGTTCCACTAACGTTGGGATGACTGGGATAGAGACATGCAGTACTGTATAGGATAAGGAGTTCCACTAACGTTGGGATGACTGGGATAGAGACATGCAGTACTGTATAGGATAAGGAGTTCCACTAACGTTGGGATGACTGGGATAGAGACATGCAGTACTGTATAGGATAAGGAGTTCCACTAACGTGGTTTGAGATTTACAATTTCAATAAGCACCGTGTTGCACCAAATGTTTCCAGTCCGTCACATTGGAATGATACTGTCATTGAAACGTGGTGCCGGCATGGAGGACAGTTGGCTGAGATCAGTATGTATACAGTATGTATGGCTTTGTGGTGGGGGGTGAGATGGGGGTCTGGGTTCTGCTAGTGAAGTGTGTGTGTGGGGGGGGTGAGATGGGGGTCTGGGTTCTGCTTGTGAAGTGTGTGTGTGGGGGGGGTGAGATGGGGGTCTGGGTTCTGCTAGTGAAGTGTGTGTGTGGGGTGGGGGGTGAGATGGGGGTCTGGGTTCTGCTAGTGAAGTGTGTGTGTGGGGGGGGGGGGTAGAAGAGCTGATTAGTAACTAAGGGGAAATTCCTCTTCAAATGTTGCACTTAAGAACTTAGACACGATATCAAGAGTGTGTGTGTGTGTGTGTGTGTGTGTGTGTGTGTGTGTGTGTGTGTGTGTGTGTGTGTGTGTGTGTGTGTGTGTGTGTGTGTGTGTGTGTGTGTGTGTGTGTGTGTGTGTGTGTGTGTGAAAGAGTGGATATGCAAGTGTTTCTACATTTCCTTATGTTTTGAAGGTGTGTGAGAGAGTGCGTATGATCAGGTGTATGTGTGTGCGCGGGCGTGTGTCTGTACGTTTGTTTGAGAGAGTGAGAGCTCATTTCAGTTTCTCATGACACGTTTGTGTGAAAGAGCTGTATGTGTGTGTGTGTATGTGTGTGTGTGTGTATGTTACTGTATATGTGTGTGTGTATGTTACTGTGTATGTGTGTGTGTGTGTATGTTACTGCACCCGCACTGCGCGAGTGCGTCCGTGTATTTTCCTTTGTGCGACTGTTGTCCAATGTCTACTTACAGCATGAGTGTGTGTGAGAGTTTGTATTGTCTGGCAAAACAAACAAAAGCATTTAATAGTGTTGGAAACAACAATTACAATCATGTTTACCTTCGACTGGAATGAATCTCAATGAACTTGAAAATAAACTGTAAAATAAACAAACCATAACAAAGGTTATATTGATGATCAAGATAACAAAATAATCATCTAACGAGTCTTACTTTTAACAAGTGTGTCTGTGTGTTTATTGATTCTCTCTCTTCCTCTCGGAGATTTAGGCTTTTTTCTCAACCTTGTCTCTGTCTATCCTCACCTTGCAGTCACTAGCTGTCAATCTCTCTCTCTCTCTTTCTCATTCTATCCCTTCCTTTAGCTCTCAATCTCTCTCTCTCTTTCACGCTCTCCATCCCGCTCTTTCAAGTTCCTAATCAGCAGCTGATCTCTCTCTGTTCAATATACTAATCTGAGAAGAAAGAAGATGGAGAACGAGAGACAGAGAGAGAGAGAGAGATGTGTACCTGGCTGGTATATGCACGTCTGTAGATAGGCCTAATGATGTTTCATAATTTACATATGATGAGATTTTCCATATCAAAGTTGTCTGGCACGGTTTTCATCCCATTACCATACCTTTACATGGTCCGATTTCAAGAGATAAGCAGTTGAATCATAACCCTAATTTACATAACAATGGAAGCCCATTTCTGCCTGGTGTCTGCTGTGGTACTGAGGGACTGTGTGATGTCACAGTCACCACCAGGGACATTATTCAACAGGATGACAGAGGGTAGGGGTCAGAGGTCAGGGATTGATGTTTGAATGTAGCAAGTGGAATAAAGGAAGATAGACAGAGAGATGGCCCCCCACAGCAGATGTAGTGTATGATTAGCAGTCTGATGGTATGGGCTTGAATAAAATACAACAATCTGCATTTCATGATAGACAGATACAATAGCCAGAGACAAGAGGAAGTCCCGGTATAGGACTCATTAGCAAGTTTCTCCGCCACAAGAAAGATGAATGTTACTTCATTATAGGCCTAATGGTAGGAAAGATCTTTGGGTAAGAGAGTAGGCCTGCAGGCAAATGAAGGGAAGGCTAGACTATTGTTTTAGGACTGTCTCATCAGGAGTGACAGACATAGACACTTTTTTAGTGATCTTTTTAAAGTGATTGCTTTATGATTATTCCCAAAGGCTGTTAAAATCCCGTGCGCCAATCTAAGTAACATAATAAAAAAATCCCCATCAGAATCCGTCAGTTTAAGCCAGGGATATCTGTTTTGGCAGGGGCTGCGTCTCAATCCACCGCATTTGCCGATGTCGGCCTTCCGCATCTGTGTTGGAAGGTGGCCAAGCTACAGGGGCGTTTGTCACACCATGAGACATCCCGAAAATTGGTCTTCTCACAAAAACGTAGCATCCAACCGTTTGGGCTACAAACTAATATGACCACTCTATGAACTGATGAGGTTATCACGTTTTGCTGTAGGACCCCCCACAAGTCTTCCAGGACTCTGAAGGTAACCGCTTTAAAACATACCCAACATAAAACATGTGCCAACAAAAAAAGCTGTTAAATATGTGTTTTGTTATATCTCCTAGATATAGGACAGACACTATATATTTGTTTATACCTACAGGGGTCCTAATATTCTACATCAAATAGCTACATGAACCATGGTATGACCATCTTTGCGTAAGAGATGCCCTCCTCCCCTCAAGGCTTAGACTATCAGAGGTTAATCATTTGAATCATTTCCCCACTGTGTAGGCTATAGTCAACTATGACTAAACCGTCCTGGTTCTGTCGGGAACAGGCGCAGTTCACCGTCTGGTGAGATTGAGACACCGAGCTCAGCAGCCAGACAGAAGCAGCTGTGACTGATATCCCGCTAACAATAACCTACAGTCATTGAGTCATTCTCTCCGCCTCAGATCACGGGAATTAGGCCATAATAACAGCAATGCTTTGTTTCCAGACTGGCTGTTTTAGTGCGAGGCTTTTGTGGAGTGAAAATATAAATGTCCGCAAATCTGGACTTTTGTGTATTGGACCGTTTTTAGTGTGTCTATTCATCTGATATATACGGCCTAAGCCTGTTCGGTTACATAAAATATATCTATTGAAATGAAACTCCTCTCTCTCTCGGTTAATACCTTTACGTCACATCTAGGAGAGTGAACTCTTGTGGAAGTCCGGGGCTAAATAGGGAGCACTCTGATAAAAGCAATTACATTTGGCCACCATTGAACCAGGCCCCTCAGGGGAGAGGAATCAGAAGTGAGCTTAGCCTCTTTCTCCATATTGATACGGTGCCATCAAAGTCTAAAGCAGGAAGGACTAAAGCTTTCAGCATAATGAGATTGTGTAATGAGTTGACATTTGTTCGAATTTATGGAACAATTTTCCACCAGTAGACTGCAGTCATCTCACCCATGCTGCAGTAGCCATACTCTGCCTCTAGGTGTGGCTGTTTGGTGACCGCCACAGAAGAGGCAGACCTCTTGTCCACATCTGTCCAGACTCGCTGTAATCTGCTGTCTAAATAAATAACTAACTACAACAATGGGCGTTGTGTAAGAGACGCCAGGGAGTCAGACGGATTAAAAACATGGGATTTGTTTAGTAGGTTTAGATATAATCATGATATAATCATGTGCTAAAACATGTTGTGATCGTTTTGCCAGAGTCCCTCCACTGGCCCAGTTGTTGCTGCCTGAAATGAGTGTTTGGACTCTGAGATGGTGGACATTTTCTTTTGATGAGCTTTTACTTGCTGACTGTATTAAATAAAGTGTGTGTGTGGGTGGGTGTCCATTAGTTACTCTGTAGGCACATACCTAGGATCAGCAGTCCTCTGCCAATCCTAACCTAAACCAGCAGGGTAATGGGGAGGTAAAACTGACCTTAGATCAGTGTCAAGGGGCAACTGTCTGCACCCTGTTCCATTATTATTGTTTCTCTAAGGCCTGTGGACAGTGAGGTCCTGGCTTTCACTATGAAACACATCTAACACAGACTGTTTGATGAGACTCATAACTATGGGGATAAGTATCTTGTCAGAATGGGCTCCAGTCTTTACCACTGTGATAACTGACTCTCCACGGTCTGTATCCTAAGGCCACAATGTAACGCATGACAGGACCCATTCTGAACATGTTTACAATGACGCTTGACTTGTGCAAACAGAGGACTACAAAATAAATAATCACACACGCACACACACACACACACACACACACACACACACACACACACACACACACACACACACACACACACACACACACACACACACACACACACACACACACACACACACACACACACACACACACACACACACACACACACACACACACACACACACACACACACACACACACACTCTGTTGTATTACGTGACCCAGTAACTCATACACTCACACCACTGATGATGAGTCCTGTGAGTGTGCTGCTGAGAGGGAAGCCCGGCCGTATGGCCTGGTACAAATAACCTGGTTATCACCACTAGGACATTAGCATCATCAGGAAGAGGTGGTTGACACTGGAGAGCGGGAGGTTGGGCCTCTTTCAGGGAGGTCAGATAACGCTGTGTTGCTGTGGGACCAGGGTAATGTCATGAGATGCCCCCTCTGACAAAATGTTCCTCCTAGCCGCATGAGAGGGTAACACTCTGACTTCTGACAGATTCTCCTCCGATTAGATGATTTAGGGACAGGTAAGACCGGTGCCACATAGCGTGACAGACACGTGTCTTGTTATCTGGTTCTGTGGTTAGAACATGCTGGCACCTGGGTGTTGATGGTCAGAGGAGAAACACGTGGAAATGATCAGATCAGATGTGATGGATTGGGTAGCAGATTTGGTTGAATAAGACCAGAAATGAGGAACTGACCCACATACATGCGGGAGAACGTACGAAAGACACACACACACACAAACACACACATTCTGCCACAGGACACAGCGGATGTACCTTCCCTCACCTCGACTAACCAATCAGATCCATCCGGCCCCGCATACTAATGATATTAATATCCAATGATATGAATACCGTTTCTACGGTGACCTACTGTGAAATACCCACTCCTCCTCTATATCCAAGGTTTCAGTCGTAAATGACTATTTCCATCCCTGATAACAGTTATTTGTTAGTCGACTGGTCATTACAGTAATATCCCATACTGAACATTCTGTCAGGAGGAGACTGTCTGTTGAAAGGCCTCTATATAAGTGATGAATGACTGATGATATTAATAAGATATGAATCAGGGTTATTCTGATTGAGGAGCAGCATGCCACAGTGCTTGCATCAGACTGTATCTGTCACTCATGCTCAGTCAAAATACTACATATACTTATACACACACATCTCTCTCTCTCTCTCTCCCTCTCTCTCTCTGTTTCTCTCTCTCTCTATGTTTCTCTCTCTCTTTCTCTGTGTTTCTCCCTCAGATGTGTGTTTTGCGTGTTCCTCTGGCCCTCTCCTCTACCACATGGTTTCTCCTTTCTCTATGTTTAGAATAATCCTCTATTTGTGATGCTGCATCTGTACAGCACCCAACAGATGGAGTTTATATATAGACACACTCTACAACACACACGCATGAACCTACTGTACACTGACACACCCTAATGTACACACACACACAGACTCACACCCACACACTAAGGAAACGCACAGCAACACACTACTGTATAACACACAATGAGTGTGTGCTGCGTGAGTGCATGTGAATGTGTGTGTGTGTGTGTGTGTGTGTGTGTGTGTGTGTGTGTGTGTGTGTGTGTGTGTGTGTGTGTGTGTGTGTGTGTGTGTGTGTGTGTGTGTGTGCGCGCGTGTTTGTGTCTGTGTGCGTTTGCGTGTTCGTGCATGTGTGTGTGTGTGTGTGTGTGTGTGTGTGTGTGTGTGTGTGTGTGTGTGTGTGTGTGTGTGTGTGTGGTTGTGTGTGATTTGTCTCCTGGGGCACGTATTAATGTCAGACTGAGTATCAGTAGATTGGTTTAATTGATTAATCAGGCCAATGTAAAGCACTGTCTTCACTGTCACTGTAACCCACCTGTCCTCAACTTACACAGGTCAAACAGTAGAACCTGTCCTTCCCTTAGACAGGTCAAACAGTAGAACCTGTCCTCCCCTTAGACAGGTCAAACAGTAGAACCTGTCCTCCCCTTAGACATGTCAAACAGTAGAACCAGTCCTTCCCTTAGACAGGTCAAACAGTAGAACCTGCCCTTCCCTTAGACAGGTCAAACAGTAGAACCTGTCCTCCCCTTAGACAGGTCAAACAGTGGAACCTGTCCTCCCCTTACACAGGTCAAACAGTGGAACCTGTCCTCCCCTTAGACAGGTCAAACAGTAGAACCTGTCCTCCCCTTACACAGGTCAAACAGTAGAACCTGTCCTCCCCTTAGACACGTCAAACAGTAGAACCTGTCATCCCCTTAGACAGGTCAAACAGTAGAACCTGTCCTCCCCTTAGACAGGTCAAACAGTAGAACCTGTCCTCCCCTTAGACAGGTCAAACAGTAGAACCTGTCCTCCCCTTAGACAGGTCAAACAGTAGAACCTGTCCTCCCCTTAGACAGGTCAAACAGTAGAACCTGTCCTTCCCTTAGACAGGTCAAACAGTAGAACCTGTCCTTCCCTTAGACAGGTCAAACAGTAGAACCTGTCCTCCCCTTAGACAGGTCAAACAGTGTAACCAGTCCTTCCCTTACACAGGTCAAACAGTAGATCCTGTCCTCCCCTTAGACAGGTCAAACAGTATAACCTGTCCTCCCCTTACACAGGTCAAACAGTAGAACCTGTCCTCCCCTTAGACAGGTCAAACAGTAGAACCTGTCCTCCCCTTAGACAGGTCAAACAGTAGAACCTGTCCTCCCCTTACACAGGTCAAACAGTGTAACCTGTCCTCCCCTTAGACAGGTCAAACAGTAGAACCTGTCCTCCCCTTACACAGGTGAAACAGTGGAACCTGTCCTCCCCTTAGACAGGTCAAACAGTAGAACCTGTCCTCCCCTTAGACAGGTCAAACAGTGGAACCTGTCCTCCACTTAGTCAGGTCAAACAGTAGAACCTGTCCTTCCCTTAGAGAGGTCAAACAGTAGAACCTGTCCTTCCCTTAGACAGGTGAAACAGTAGAACCTGTCCTCCCCTTAGACAGGTCAAACAGTGGAACCTGTCCTTCCCTTACACAGGTCAAACAGTAGAAACTGTCCTCCCCTTAGATAGGTCAAACAGTAGAACCTGTCCTCCCCTTTCACAGGTCAAACAGTGGAACCTGTCCTCCCCTTAGACAGGTCAAACAGTGGAACCTGTCCTCCCCTTACACAGGTCAAACAGTAGAACCTGTCCTCCCGTTACACAGGTCAAACAGTGGAACCTGTCCTCCCCTTACACAGGTCAAACAGTACAACCTGTCCTCCCCTTACACAGGTCAAACAGTGGAACCTGTCCTCCCCTTAGACAGGTCAAAAAGTGGAACCTGTCCTCCCCTTACACAGGTCAAACAGTGGAACCTGTCCTCCCCTTAGACAGGTCAAACAGTGGAACCTGTCTTCCCCTTAGACAGTTCAAACAGTGGAACCTGTCCTCCCCTTACACAGGTCAAACAGTGGAACCTGTCCTCCCCTTAGACAGGTCAAACAGTAGAACCTGTCCTTCCTTTACACAGGTCAAACAGTGGAACCTGTCCTCCCCTTACACAGGTCAAACAGTAGAACCTGTCCTCCCCTTACACAGGTCAAACAGTGGAACCTTTCCTCCCCTTACACTGGTCAAACTGTAGAACCTGTCCTTCCTTTACACAGGTCAAACAGTAGAACCTGTCCTCCCCTTAGACAGGTCAAACAGTAGAACATGTCCTCCCCTTACACAGGTCAAACAGTAGAACCTGTCCTCCCCTTACACAGGTCAAACAGTGGAACCTGTCCTCCCCTTACACAGGTCAAACAGTAGAACCTGTCCTCCCCTTAGACGGGTCAAACAGTAGAACCTGTCCTCCCCTTAGACATGTCAAACAGTAGAACCAGTCCTTCCCTTAGACAGGTCAAACAGTAGAACCTGTCCTTCCCTTAGACAGGTCAAACAGTAGAACCTGTCCTCCCCTTAGACAGGTCAAACAGTGGAACCTGTCCTTCCCTTACACAGGTCAAACATTAGAACCTGTCCTCCCCTTAGACAGGTCAAACAGTGGAACCTGTCCTCCCCTTACACAGGTCAAACAGTGGAACCTGTCCTCCCCTTAGACAGGTCAAACAGTAGAACCTGTCCTCCCCTTAGACAGTTCAAACAGTAGAACCTGTCCTCCCCTTAGACACGTCAAACAGTAGAACCTGTCCTCCCCTTAGACAGGTCAAACAGTAGAACCTGTCCTCCCCTTAGACAGGTCAAACAGTAGAAACTGTCCTCCCCTTAGACAGGTCAAACAGTAGAACCTGTCCTCCCCTTAGACAGGTCAAACAGTAGAACCTGTCCTCCCCTTAGACAGGTCAAACAGTAGAACCTGTCCTTCCCTTAGACAGGTCAAACAGTAGAACCTGTCCTTCCCTTAGACAGGTCAAACAGTAGAACCTGTCCTCCCCTTAGACAGGTCAAACAGTGTAACCAGTCCTTCCCTTACACAGGTCAAACAGTAGATCCTGTCCTCCCCTTAGACAGGTCAAACAGTATAACCTGTCCTCCCCTTACACAGGTCAAATAGTAGAACCTGTCCTCCCCTTAGACAGGTCAAACAGTAGAACCTGTCCTCCCCTTAGACAGGTCAAACAGTAGAACCTGTCCTCCCCTTACACAGGTCAAACAGTGTAACCTGTCCTCCCCTTAGACAGGTCAAACAGTAGAACCTGTCCTCCCCTTACACAGGTCAAACAGTGGAACCTGTCCTCCCCTTAGACAGGTCAATCAGTGGAACCTGTCCTCCCCTTAGACAGGTCAAACAGTAGAACCTGTCCTCCCCTTAGACAGGTCAAACAGTGGAACCTGTCCTCCCCTTAGTCAGGTCAAACAGTAGAACCTGACCTCCCCTTAGACAGGTCAAACAGTGGAACCTGTCCTTCCCTTACACAGGTCAAACAGTAGAAACTGTCCTCCCCTTAGATAGGTCAAACAGTAGAACCTGTCCACCCCTTTCACAGGTCAAACAGTGGAACCTGTCCTCCCCTTAGACAGGTCTAACAGTGGAACCTGTCCTCCCCTTACACAGGTCAAACAGTAGAACCTGTCCTCCCCTTACACAGGTCAAACAGTATAACCTGTCCTCCCCTTACACAGGTCAAACAGTGGAACCTGTCCTCCCTTTAAACACGTCAAACAGTGAAACCTGTCCTTCCCTTAGACAGGTCAAACAGTAGAACCTGTCCTCCCCTTACACAGGTCAAACAGTGGAACCTGTCCTCCCTTTAAACAGGTCAAACCGTGTAACCTGTCCTTCCCTTAGACAGGTCAAACAGTAAAACCGGTCCTCCCCTTACACAGGTCAAACAGTAGAACCTGTCCTCCCCTTAGACAGGTCAAACAGTAAAACCTGTCCTTCCCTTCAACAGGTCAAACAGTATAACCTGTCCTCCACTTACACAGGTCAAACAGTGTAACCTGTCCTCCCCTTAGACAGGTCAAACAGTAGAACCTGTCCTCCCCTTACACAGGTCAAACAGTAGAACCTGTCCTCCCCTTAGACAGGTCAAACAGTGGAACCTGTCCTCCCCTCAGACAGGTCAAACAGTGGAACCTGTCCTCCCCTTAGACAGGTCAAACAGTAGATCCTGTCCTCCCCTTAGTCAGGTCAAACAGTAGAACCTGACCTTCCCTTAGACAGGTCAAACAGTAGAACCTGTCCTCCCCTTAGACAGGTCAAACAGTAGAACCTGTCCTCCCCTTACACAGGTCAAACAGTGTAACCTGTCCTCCCCTTAGACAGGTCAAACAGTAGAACCTGTCCTCCCCTTACACAGGTCAAACAGTGGAACCTGTCCTCCCCTTAGACAGGTCAATCAGTGGAACCTGTCCTCCCCTTAGACAGGTCAAACAGTAGAACCTGTCCTCCCCTTAGACAGGTCAAACAGTGAAACCTGTCCTCCCCTTAGTCAGGTCAAACAGTAGAACCTGACATTCCCTTAGACAGGTCAATCAGTGGAACCTGTCCTCCCCTTAGACAGGTCAAACAGTAGAACCTGTCCTCCCCTTAGACAGGTCAAACAGTGGAACCTGTCCTCCCCTTAGTCAGGTCAAACAGTAGAACCTGACCTTCCCTTAGAGAGGTCAAACAGTAGAACCTGTCCTTCCCTTAGACAGGTCAAACAGTAGAACCTGTCCTCCCCTTAGACAGGTCAAACAGTGGAACCTGTCCTTCCCTTACACAGGTCAAACAGTAGAAACTGTCCTCCCCTTAGATAGGTCAAACAGTAGAACCTGTCCTCCCCTTTCACAGGTCAAACAGTGGAACCTGTCCTCCCCTTAGACAGGTCAAACAGTGGAACCTGTCCTCCCCTTACACAGGTCAAACAGTGGAACCTGTCATCCCCTTAGACAGGTCAAACAGTGGAACCTGGGCTCCCCTTAGACAGGTCAAACAGTGGAACCTGTCCTCCCCTTAGACAGGTCAAACAGTGGAACCTGTCCTCCCCTTTAAACAGGTCAAACAGTGGAACCTGTCCTTCCCTTAGACAGGTCAAACAGTAGAACCTGTCCTCCCCTTACACAGGTCAAACAGTGGAACCTGTCCTCCCCTTAAACAGGTCAAACAGTGGAACCTGTCCTCCCCTTAAACAGGTCAAACAGTAAAACCGGTCCTCCCCTTAAACAGGTCAAACAGTGGAACCTGTCCTCCCCTTACACAGGTCAAACAGTGGAACCTGTCCTCCCCTTAGACAGGTCAAACAGTGGAACCTATCCTCCCCTTAGACAGGTCAAACAGTGGAACCTGTCCTCCCCTTAGACAGGTCAAACAGTGGAACCTGTCCTCCCCTTAGACAGGTCAAACAGTGGAACCTGTCCTCCCCTTACACAGGTCAAACAGTAGAACCTGTCCTCCCCTTAGACAGGTCAAACAGTAGAACCTGTCATTCCCCTTACACAGGTCAAACAGTATAACCTGTCCTCCCCTTACACAGGTCAAACAGTGGAACCTGTCCTCCCCTTAGACAGGTCAAAAAGTGGAACCTGTCCTCCCCTTACACAGGTCAAACAGTGGAACCTGTCCTCCCCTTAGACAGGTCAAACAGTGGAACCTGTCTTCCCCTTAGACAGTTCAAACAGTGGAACCTGTCCTCCCCTTACACAGGTCAAACAGTGGAACCTGTCCTCCCCTTAGACAGGTCAAACAGTAGAACCTGTCCTTCCTTTACACAGGTCAAACAGTGGAACCTGTCCTCCCCTTACACAGGTCAAACAGTAGAACCTGTCCTCCCCTTACACAGGTCAAACAGTGGAACCTGTCCTCCCCTTACACAGGTCAAACAGTAGAACCTGTCCTTCCTTTACACAGGTCAAACAGTAGAACCTGTCCTCCCCTTAGACAGGTCAAACAGTAGAACCTGTCCTCCCCTTACACAGGTCAAACAGTAGAACCTGTCCTCCCCTTACACAGGTCAAACAGTGGAACCTGTCCTCCCCTTACACAGGTCAAACAGTAGAACCTGTCCTCCCCTTAGACAGGTCAAACAGTGGAACCTGTCCTCCCCTTAGACAGGTCAAACAGTAGAACCTGTCCTCCCCTTAGACAGGTCAAACAGTAGAACCTGTCCTTCCCTTAGACAGGTCAAACAGTAGAACCTGTCCTCCCCTTAGACAGGTCAAACAGTAGAACCTGTCCTTCCCTTACACAGGTCAAACAGTAGAACCTGTCCTCCCCTTAGACAGGTCAAACAGTGGAACCTGTCCTCCCCTTACACAGGTCAAACAGTGGAACCTGTCCTCCCCTTAGACAGGTCAAACAGTAGAACCTGTCCTCCCCTTACACAGGTCAAACAGTGGAACCTGTCCTCCCCTTAGACAGGTCAAACAGTAGAACCTGTCCTCCCCTTACACAGGTCAAACAGTAGAACCTGTCCTCCCCTTAGACAGGTCAAACAGTAGAACACTGTCCTCCCCTTAGACAGGTCAAACAGTAGAACCTGTCCTCCCCTTAGACAGGTCAAACAGTAGAACCTGTCCTCCCCTTAGACAGGTCAAACAGTAGAACCTGTCCTTCCCTTAGACAGGTCAAACAGTAGAACCTGTCCTTCCCTTAGACAGGTCAAACAGTAGAACCTGTCCTCCCCTTAGACAGGTCAAACAGTGTAACCAGTCCTTCCCTTACACAGGTCAAACAGTAGATCCTGTCCTCCCCTTAGACAGGTCAAACAGTATAACCTGTCCTCCCCTTACACAGGTCAAATAGTAGAACCTGTCCTCCCCTTAGACAGGTCAAACAGTAGAACCTGTCCTCCCCTTAGACAGGTCAAACAGTAGAACCTGTCCTCCCCTTACACAGGTCAAACAGTGTAACCTGTCCTCCCCTTAGACAGGTCAAACAGTAGAACCTGTCCTCCCCTTACACAGGTCAAACAGTGGAACCTGTCCTCCCCTTAGACAGGTCAATCAGTGGAACCTGTCCTCCCCTTAGACAGGTCAAACAGTAGAACCTGTCCTCCCCTTAGACAGGTCAAACAGTGGAACCTGTCCTCCCCTTAGTCAGGTCAAACAGTAGAACCTGACCTCCCCTTAGACAGGTCAAACAGTGGAACCTGTCCTTCCCTTACACAGGTCAAACAGTAGAAACTGTCCTCCCCTTAGATAGGTCAAACAGTAGAACCTGTCCACCCCTTTCACAGGTCAAACAGTGGAACCTGTCCTCCCCTTAGACAGGTCTAACAGTGGAACCTGTCCTCCCCTTACACAGGTCAAACAGTAGAACCTGTCCTCCCCTTACACAGGTCAAACAGTATAACCTGTCCTCCCCTTACACAGGTCAAACAGTGGAACCTGTCCTCCCTTTAAACACGTCAAACAGTGAAACCTGTCCTTCCCTTAGACAGGTCAAACAGTAGAACCTGTCCTCCCCTTACACAGGTCAAACAGTGGAACCTGTCCTCCCTTTAAACAGGTCAAACCGTGTAACCTGTCCTTCCCTTAGACAGGTCAAACAGTAAAACCGGTCCTCCCCTTACACAGGTCAAACAGTAGAACCTGTCCTCCCCTTAGACAGGTCAAACAGTAAAACCTGTCCTTCCCTTCAACAGGTCAAACAGTATAACCTGTCCTCCACTTACACAGGTCAAACAGTGTAACCTGTCCTCCCCTTAGACAGGTCAAACAGTAGAACCTGTCCTCCCCTTACACAGGTCAAACAGTAGAACCTGTCCTCCCCTTAGACAGGTCAAACAGTGGAACCTGTCCTCCCCTCAGACAGGTCAAACAGTGGAACCTGTCCTCCCCTTAGACAGGTCAAACAGTAGATCCTGTCCTCCCCTTAGTCAGGTCAAACAGTAGAACCTGACCTTCCCTTAGACAGGTCAAACAGTAGAACCTGTCCTCCCCTTAGACAGGTCAAACAGTAGAACCTGTCCTCCCCTTAGACAGGTCAAACAGTAGAACCTGTCCTCCCCTTACACAGGTCAAACAGTGGAACCTGTCCTCCCCTTAGACAGGTCAATCAGTGGAACCTGTCCTCCCCTTAGACAGGTCAAACAGTAGAACCTGTCCTCCCCTTAGACAGGTCAAACAGTGAAACCTGTCCTCCCCTTAGTCAGGTCAAACAGTAGAACCTGACATTCCCTTAGACAGGTCAATCAGTGGAACCTGTCCTCCCCTTAGACAGGTCAAACAGTAGAACCTGTCCTCCCCTTAGACAGGTCAAACAGTGGAACCTGTCCTCCCCTTAGTCAGGTCAAACAGTAGAACCTGACCTTCCCTTAGAGAGGTCAAACAGTAGAACCTGTCCTTCCCTTAGACAGGTCAAACAGTAGAACCTGTCCTCCCCTTAGACAGGTCAAACAGTGGAACCTGTCCTTCCCTTACACAGGTCAAACAGTAGAAACTGTCCTCCCCTTAGATAGGTCAAACAGTAGAACCTGTCCTCCCCTTTCACAGGTCAAACAGTGGAACCTGTCCTCCCCTTAGACAGGTCAAACAGTGGAACCTGTCCTCCCCTTACACAGGTCAAACAGTGGAACCTGTCATCCCCTTAGACAGGTCAAACAGTGGAACCTGGGCTCCCCTTAGACAGGTCAAACAGTGGAACCTGTCCTCCCCTTAGACAGGTCAAACAGTGGAACCTGTCCTCCCCTTTAAACAGGTCAAACAGTGGAACCTGTCCTTCCCTTAGACAGGTCAAACAGTAGAACCTGTCCTCCCCTTACACAGGTCAAACAGTGGAACCTGTCCTCCCCTTAAACAGGTCAAACAGTGGAACCTGTCCTCCCCTTAAACAGGTCAAACAGTAAAACCGGTCCTCCCCTTAAACAGGTCAAACAGTGGAACCTGTCCTCCCCTTACACAGGTCAAACAGTGGAACCTGTCCTCCCCTTAGACAGGTCAAACAGTGGAACCTATCCTCCCCTTAGACAGGTCAAACAGTGGAACCTGTCCTCCCCTTAGACAGGTCAAACAGTGGAACCTGTCCTCCCCTTAGACAGGTCAAACAGTGGAACCTGTCCTCCCCTTACACAGGTCAAACAGTAGAACCTGTCCTCCCCTTAGACAGGTCAAACAGTAGAACCTGTCATTCCCCTTACACAGGTCAAACAGTATAACCTGTCCTCCCCTTACACAGGTCAAACAGTGGAACCTGTCCTCCCCTTAGACAGGTCAAAAAGTGGAACCTGTCCTCCCCTTACACAGGTCAAACAGTGGAACCTGTCCTCCCCTTACACAGGTCAAACAGTGGAACCTGTCCTCCCCTTACACAGGTCAAACAGTGGAACCTGTCCTCCCCTTAGACAGGTCAAACAGTAGAACCTGTCCTTCCTTTACACAGGTCAAACAGTAGAACCTGTCCTCCCCTTAGACAGGTCAAACAGTAGAACCTGTCCTCCCCTTACACAGGTCAAACAGTAGAACCTGTCCTCCCCTTACACCGGTCAAACAGTGGAACCTGTCCTCCCCTTAGACAGGTCAAACAGTGGAACCTGTCTTCCCCTTAGACAGTTCAAACAGTGGAACCTGTCCTCCCCTTACACAGGTCAAACAGTGGAACCTGTCCTCCCCTTAGACAGGTCAAACAGTAGAACCTGTCCTTCCTTTACACAGGTCAAACAGTAGAACCTGTCCTCCCCTGAGACAGGTCAAACAGTAGAACCTGTCCACCCCTTACACAGGTCAAACAGTGGAACCTGTCCTCCCCTTAGACAGGTCAAACAGTAGAACCTGTCCTCCCCTTACACAGGTCAAACAGTGGAACCTGTCCTCCCCTTACACAGGTCAAACAGTAGAACCTGTCCTCCCCTTACACAGGTCAAACAGTGGAACCTTTCCTCCCCTTACACTGGTCAAACTGTAGAACCTGTCCTTCCTTTACACAGGTCAAACAGTAGAACCTGTCCTCCCCTTAGACAGGTCAAACAGTAGAACATGTCCTCCCCTTACACAGGTCAAACAGTAGAACCTGTCCTCCCCTTACACAGGTCAAACAGTGGAACCTGTCCTCCCCTTACACAGGTCAAACAGTAGAACCTGTCCTCCCCTTAGACAGGTCAAACAGTAGAACCTGTCCTCCCCTTAGACATGTCAAACAGTAGAACCAGTCCTTCCCTTAGACAGGTCAAACAGTAGAACCTGTCCTTCCCTTAGACAGGTCAAACAGTAGAACCTGTCCTCCCCTTAGACAGGTCAAACAGTGGAACCTGTCCTTCCCTTACACAGGTCAAACAGTAGAACCTGTCCTCCCCTTAGACAGGTCAAACAGTGGAACCTGTCCTCCCCTTACACAGGTCAAACAGTGGAACCTGTCCTCCCCTTAGACAGGTCAAACAGTAGAACCTGTCCTCCCCTTAGACAGGTCAAACAGTAGAACCTGTCCTCCCCTTAGACACGTCAAACAGTAGAACCTGTCCTCCCCTTAGACAGGTCAAACAGTAGAACCTGTCCTCCCCTTAGACAGGTCAAACAGTAGAACCTGTCCTCCCCTTAGACAGGTCAAACAGTGGAACCTGTCCTTCCCTTACACAGGTCAAACAGTAGAACCTGTCCTCCCCTTAGACAGGTCAAACAGTGGAACCTGTCCTCCCCTTACACAGGTCAAACAGTGGAACCTGTCCTCCCCTTAGACAGGTCAAACAGTAGAACCTGTCCTCCCCTTAGACAGGTCAAACAGTAGAACCTGTCCTCCCCTTAGACACGTCAAACAGTAGAACCTGTCCTCCCCTTAGACAGGTCAAACAGTAGAACCTGTCCTCCCCCTAGACAGGTCAAACAGTAGAACCTGTCCTCCCCTTAGACAGGTCAAACAGTAGAACCTGTCCTCCCCTTAGACAGGTCAAACAGTAGAACCTGTCCTCCCCTTAGACAGGTCAAACAGTAGAACCTGTCCTTCCCTTAGACAGGTCAAACAGTAGAACCTGTCCTTCCCTTAGACAGGTCAAACAGTAGAACCTGTCCTCCCCTTAGACAGGTCAAACAGTGTAACCAGTCCTTCCCTTACACAGGTCAAACAGTAGATCCTGTCCTCCCCTTAGACAGGTCAAACAGTATAACCTGTCCTCCCCTTACACAGGTCAAATAGTAGAACCTGTCCTCCCCTTAGACAGGTCAAACAGTAGAACCTGTCCTCCCCTTAGACAGGTCAAACAGTAGAACCTGTCCTCCCCTTACACAGGTCAAACAGTGTAACCTGTCCTCCCCTTAGACAGGTCAAACAGTAGAACCTGTCCTCCCCTTACACAGGTCAAACAGTGGAACCTGTCCTCCCCTTAGACAGGTCAATCAGTGGAACCTGTCCTCCCCTTAGACAGGTCAAACAGTAGAACCTGTCCTCCCCTTAGACAGGTCAAACAGTGGAACCTGTCCTCCCCTTAGTCAGGTCAAACAGTAGAACCTGACCTTCCCTTAGAGAGGTCAAACAGTAGAACCTGTCCATCCCTTAGACAGGTCAAACAGTAGAACCTGTCCTCCCCTTAGACAGGTCAAACAGTGGAACCTGTCCTTCCCTTACACAGGTCAAACAGTAGAAACTGTCCTCCCCTTAGATAGGTCAAACAGTAGAACCTGTCCTCCCCTTTCACAGGTCAAACAGTGGAACCTGTCCTCCCCTTAGACAGGTCAAACAGTGGAACCTGTCCTCCCCTTACACAGGTCAAACAGTGGAACCTGTCCTCCCCTTAAACAGGTCAAACAGTGAAACCTGTCCTCCCCTTAGACAGGTCAAACAGTAGAACCTGTCCTCCCCTTACACAGGTCAAACAGTGGAACCTGTCCTCCCTTTAAACAGGTCAAACAGTGTAACCTGTCCTTCCCTTAGACAGGTCAAACAGTAGAACCGGTCCTCCCCTTACACAGGTCAAACAGTAGAACCTGTCCTCCCTAACAGGTCAAACAGTAACCGTCCTCTTAACAGGTCAAACAGTAGAACCTGTCCTCCCTTAACAGGTCAAACAGTGAACCTGTCCTCCCTTAACAGGTCAAACAGTAGAACCTGTCCTCCCCTAACAGGTCAACAGTGACCTTCCTCCCCTCAGGTCAAACAGTGAACCTGTCCTCCCTTAACAGGTCAAACAGTGAACCTGTCCTCCCCTTAGACAGGTCAAACAGTAGAACCTGTCCTCCCCTTACACAGGTCAAACAGTGTAACCTGTCCTCCCCTTAGACAGGTCAAACAGTAGAACCTGTCCTCCCCTTACACAGGTCAAACAGTAGAACCTGTCCTCCCCTTAGACAGGTCAAACAGTGGAACCTGTCCTCCCCTCAGACAGGTCAAACAGTGGAACCTGTCCTCCCGTTACACAGGTCAAACAGTGGAACCTGTCCTCCCCTTAGACAGGTCAAACAGTGTAACCAGTCCTTCCCTTACACAGGTCAAACAGTAGATCCTGTCCTCCCCTTAGACAGGTCAAACAGTATAACCTGTCCTCCCCTTACACAGGTCAAACAGTAGAACCTGTCCTCCCCTTAGACAGGTCAAACAGTAGAACCTGTCCTCCCCTTAGACAAGTCAAACAGTAGAACCTGTCCTCCCCTTACACAGGTCAAACAGTGGAACCTGTCCTCCCCTTAGACAGGTCAAACAGTAGAACCTGTCCTCCCCTTACACAGGTCAAACAGTGGAACCTGTCCTCCCCTTAGACAGGTCAATCAGTGGAACCTGTCCTCCCCTTAGACAGGTCAAACAGTAGAACCTGTCCTCCCCTTAGACAGGTCAAACAGTGGAACCTGTCCTCCCCTTAGTCAGGTCAAACAGTAGAACCTGACCTTCCCTTAGACAGGTCAATCAGTGGAACCTGTCCTCCCCTTAGACAGGTCAAACAGTAGAACCTGTCCTCCCCTTAGACAGGTCAAACAGTGGAACCTGTCCTCCCCTTAGTCAGGTCAAACAGTAGAACCTGACCTTCTCTTAGAGAGGTCAAACAGCAGAACCTGTCCTTCCCTTAGACAGGTCAAACAGTAGAACCTGTCCTCCCCTTAGACAGGTCAAACAGTGGAACCTGTCCTTCCCTTACACAGGTCAAACAGTAGAAACTGTCCTCCCCTTAGATAGGTCAAACAGTAGAACCTGTCCTCCCCTTTCACAGGTCAAACAGTGGAACCTGTCCTCCCCTTAGACAGGTCAAACAGTGGAACCTGTCCTCCCCTAACACAGGTCAAACAGTAGAACCTGTCCTCCCCTTACACAGGTCAAACAGTATAACCTGTCCTCCCCTTACACAGGTCAAACAGTGGAACCTGTCCTCCCTTTAAACAGGTCAAACAGTGAAACCTGTCCTTCCCTTAGACAGGTCAAACAGTAGAACCTGTCCTCCCCGTACACAGGTCAAACAGTGGAACCTGTCCTCCCTTTAAACAGGTCAAACAGTGTAACCTGTCCTTCCCTTAGACAGGTCAAACAGTAAAACCGGTCCTCCCCTTACACAGGTCAAACAGTAGAACCTGTCCTCCCCTTAGACAGGTCAAACAGTAGAACCTGTCCTTCCCTTCAACAGATCAAACAGTAGAACCTGTCCTCCCCTTAAACAGGTCAAACAGTAGAACCTGTCCTCACTTTAGACAGGTCAAACAGTAGAACCTGTCCTCCACTTACACAGGTCAATCAGTGTAACCTGTCCTCCCCTTAGACAGGTCAAACAGTAGAACCTGTCCTCCCCTTACACAGGTCAAACAGTAGAACCTGTCCTCCCCTTAGACAGGTCAAACAGTGGAACCTGTCCTCCCCTCAGACAGGTCAAACAGTGGAACCTGTCCTCCCATTACACAGGTCAAACAGTGGAACTTGTCCTCCCCTTAGACAGGTCAAACAGTAGAACCTGTCCTTCCCTTACACAGGTCAAACAGTAGAACCTGTCCTCCCCTTACACAGGTCAAACAGTGGAACCTGTCATCCCCTTAGACAGGTCAAACAGTGGAACCTGGCCTCCCCTTAGACAGGTCAAACAGTGGAACCTGTCCTCCCCTTAGACAGGTCAAACAGTGGAACCTGTCCTCCCCTTTAAACAGGTCAAACAGTGGAACCTGTCCTTCCCTTACACAGGTCAAACAGTAGAAACTGTCCTCCCCTTAGATAGGTCAAACAGTAGAACCTGTCCTCCCCTTTCACAGGTCAAACAGTGGAACCTGTCCTTCCCTTAGACAGGTCAAACAGTAGAACCTGTCCTCCCCTTACACAGGTCAAACAGTGGAACCTGTCCTCCCTTTAAACAGGTCAAACAGTGAAACCTGTCCTTCCCTTAGACAGGTCAAACAGTAGAACCTGTCCTCCCCTTACACAGGTCAAACAGTGGAACCTGTCCTCCCTTTAAACAGGTCAAACAGTGTAACCTGTCCTTCCCTTAGACAGGTCAAACAGTAAAACCGGTCCTCCCCTTACACAGGTCAAACAGTAGAACCTGTCCTCCCTTTAGACAGGTCAAACAGTAGAACCTGTCCTTCCCTTCAACAGGTCAAACAGTAGAACCTGTCCTCCCCTTAAACAGGTCAAACAGTAGAACCTGTCCTCCCCTTAGACAGGTCAAACAGTAGAACCTGTCCTCCACTTACACAGGTCAAACAGTGTAACCTGTCCTCCCCTTAGACAGGTCAAACAGTAGAACCTGTCCTCCCCTTACACAGGTCAAACAGTAGAACCTGTCCTCCCCTTAGACAGGTCAAACAGTGGAACCTGTCCTCCCCTCAGACAGGTCAAACAGTGGAACCTGTCCTCCCGTTACACAGGTCAAACAGTGGAACCTGTCCTCCCCTTAGACAGGTCAAACAGTGTAACCAGTCCTTCCCTTACACAGGTCAAACAGTAGATCCTGTCCTCCCCTTAGACAGGTCAAACAGTATAACCTGTCCTCCCCTTACACAGGTCAAACAGTAGAACCTGTCCTCCCCTTAGACAGGTCAAACAGTAGAACCTGTCCTCCCCTTAGACAAGTCAAACAGTAGAACCTGTCCTCCCCTTACACAGGTCAAACAGTGGAACCTGTCCTCCCCTTAGACAGGTCAAACAGTAGAACCTGTCCTCCCCTTACACAGGTCAAACAGTGGAACCTGTCCTCCCCTTAGACAGGTCAATCAGTGGAACCTGTCCTCCCCTTAGACAGGTCAAACAGTAGAACCTGTCCTCCCCTTAGACAGGTCAAACAGTGGAACCTGTCCTCCCCTTAGTCAGGTCAAACAGTAGAACCTGACCTTCCCTTAGACAGGTCAATCAGTGGAACCTGTCCTCCCCTTAGACAGGTCAAACAGTAGAACCTGTCCTCCCCTTAGACAGGTCAAACAGTGGAACCTGTCCTCCCCTTAGTCAGGTCAAACAGTAGAACCTGACCTTCCCTTAGAGAGGTCAAACAGCAGAACCTGTCCTTCCCTTAGACAGGTCAAACAGTAGAACCTGTCCTCCCCTTAGACAGGTCAAACAGTGGAACCTGTCCTTCCCTTACACAGGTCAAACAGTAGAAACTGTCCTCCCCTTAGATAGGTCAAACAGTAGAACCTGTCCTCCCCTTTCACAGGTCAAACAGTGGAACCTGTCCTCCCCTTAGACAGGTCAAACAGTGGAACCTGTCCTCCCCTAACACAGGTCAAACAGTAGAACCTGTCCTCCCCTTACACAGGTCAAACAGTATAACCTGTCCTCCCCTTACACAGGTCAAACAGTGGAACCTGTCCTCCCTTTAAACAGGTCAAACAGTGAAACCTGTCCTTCCCTTAGACAGGTCAAACAGTAGAACCTGTCCTCCCCGTACACAGGTCAAACAGTGGAACCTGTCCTCCCTTTAAACAGGTCAAACAGTGTAACCTGTCCTTCCCTTAGACAGGTCAAACAGTAAAACCGGTCCTCCCCTTACACAGGTCAAACAGTAGAACCTGTCCTCCCCTTAGACAGGTCAAACAGTAGAACCTGTCCTTCCCTTCAACAGATCAAACAGTAGAACCTGTCCTCCCCTTAAACAGGTCAAACAGTAGAACCTGTCCTCACTTTAGACAGGTCAAACAGTAGAACCTGTCCTCCACTTACACAGGTCAATCAGTGTAACCTGTCCTCCCCTTAGACAGGTCAAACAGTAGAACCTGTCCTCCCCTTACACAGGTCAAACAGTAGAACCTGTCCTCCCCTTAGACAGGTCAAACAGTGGAACCTGTCCTCCCCTCAGACAGGTCAAACAGTGGAACCTGTCCTCCCATTACACAGGTCAAACAGTGGAACTTGTCCTCCCCTTAGACAGGTCAAACAGTAGAACCTGTCCTTCCCTTACACAGGTCAAACAGTAGAACCTGTCCTCCCCTTACACAGGTCAAACAGTGGAACCTGTCATCCCCTTAGACAGGTCAAACAGTGGAACCTGGCCTCCCCTTAGACAGGTCAAACAGTGGAACCTGTCCTCCCCTTAGACAGGTCAAACAGTGGAACCTGTCCTCCCCTTTACACAGGTCAAACAGTGGAACCTGTCCTTCCCTTACACAGGTCAAACAGTAGAACCTGTCCTCCCCTTAGACAGGTCAAACAGTAGAACCTGTCCTCCCCTTACACAGGTCAAACAGTGGAACCTGTCCTCCCCTTACACAGGTCAAACAGTGGAACCTGTCCTCCCCTTACACAGGTCAAACAGTGGAACCTGTCCTCCCCTTAGACAGGTCAAACAGTGGAACCTGTCCTCCCCTTAGACAGGTCAAACAGTAGAACCTGTCCTCCCCTTAGACAGGTCAAACAGTAGAACCTGTCCTCCCCTTACACAGGTCAAACAGTATAACCTGTCCTCCCCTTAAACAGGTCAAACAGTGGAACCTGTCCTCCCCTTACACAGGTCAAACAGTGGAACCTGTCCTCCCCTTACACAGGTCAAACAGTGGAACCTGTCCTCCCCTTACACAGGTCAAACAGTGGAACCTGTCCTCCCCTTAGACAGGTCAAACAGTGGAACCTGTCCTCCCCTTAGACAGGTCAAACAGTAGAACCTGTCCTCCCCTTACACAGGTCAAACAGTAGAACCTGTCCTCCCCTTAGACAGGTCAAACAGTAGAACCTGTCCTCCCCTTACACAGGTCAAACAGTGGAACCTGTCCTCCCCTTAGACAGGTCAAACAGTGGAACCTGTCCTCCCCTTACACAGGTCAAACAGTGGAACCTGTCCTCCCCTTACACAGGTCAAACAGTGGAACCTGTCCTCCCCTTACACAGGTCAAACAGTGGAACCTGTCCTCCCCTTACACAGGTCAAACAGTAGAACCTGTCCTTCCTTTACACAGGTCAAACAGTAGAACCTGTCCTCCCCTTAGACAGGTCAAACAGTAGAACCTGTCCTCCCCTTACACAGGTCAAACAGTAGAACCTGTCCTCCCCTTACACAGGTCAAACAGTGGAACCTGTCCTCCCCTTACACAGGTCAAACAGTGGAACCTGTCCTCCCCTTAGACAGGTCAAACAGTGGAACCTGTCCTCCCCTTACACAGGTCAAACAGTGGAACCTGTCCTCCCCTTAGACAGGTCAAACAGTGGAACCTGTCCTCCCCTTACACAGGTCAAACAGTAGAACCTGTCCTCCCCTTAGACAGGTCAAACAGTAGAACCTGTCCTCCCCTTACACAGGTCAAACAGTGGAACCTGTCCTCCCCTTAGACAGGTCAAACAGTGGAACCTGTCCTCCCCTTAGACAGGTCAAACAGTGGAACCTGTCCTCCCCTTACACAGGTCAAACAGTAGAACCTGTCCTCCCCTTACACAGGTCAAACAGTAGAACCTGTCCTCCCCTTACACAGGTCAAACAGTAGAACCTGTCCTCCCCTTACACAGGTCAAACAGTAGAACCTGTCCTCCCCTTACACAGGTCAAACAGTAGAACCTGTCCTCCCCTTACACAGGTCAAACAGTAGAACCTGTCCTCCCCTTACACAGGTCAAACAGTGGAACCTGTCCTCCCCTTACACAGGTCAAACAGTAGAACCTGTCCTCCCCTTACACAGGTCAAACAGAAGAACCTGTCCTCCCCTTAGACAGGTCAAACAGTAGAACCAGTCCTCCCCTTAGACAGGTCAAACAATAGAACCTGTCCTTCCCTTAGACAGGTCAAACAAGTAGAACCTGTCCTTCCCTTAGACAGGTCAAACAGTAGAACCTGTCCTCCCCTTAGACAGGTCAAACAGTGGAACCTGTCCTCCCCTTACACAGGTCAAACAGTGGAACCTGTCCTCCCCTTAGACAGGTCAAACAGTAGAACCTGTCCTCCCCTTAGACAGGTCAAACAGTAGAACCTGTCCTCCCCTTAGACAGGTCAAACAGTAGAACCTGTCCTCCCCTTAGACAGGTCAAACAGTAGAACCTGTCCTCCCCTTAGACAGGTCAAACAGTAGAACCTGTCCTCCCCTTACACAGGTCAAACAGTGGAACCTGTCCTCCCCTTAGACAGGTCAAACAGTAGAACCTGTCCTCCCCTTACACAGGTCAAACAGTGGAACCTGTCCTCCCCTTAGACAGGTCAAACAGTAGAACCTGTCCTCCCCTTACACAGGTCAAACAGTGGAACCTGTCCTCCCCTTAGACAGGTCAAACAGTAGAACCTGTCCTCCCCTTAGACAGGTCAAACAGTAGAACCTGTCCTCCCCTTAGACAGGTCAAACAGTGGAACCTGTCCTCCCCTTAGACAGGTCAAACAGTAGAACCTGTCCTCCCCTTAGACAGGTCAAACAGTAGAACCTGTCCTCCCCTTAGACAGGTCAAACAGTAGAACCTGTCCTCCCCTTAGACAGGTCAAACAGTGGAACCTGTCCTTCCCTTACACAGGTCAAACAGTAGAACCTGTCCTCCCCTTAGACAGGTCAAACAGTAGAACCTGTCCTCCCCTTACACAGGTCAAACAGTGGAACCTGTCCTCCCCTTACGACAGGTCAAACAGTGGAACCTGTCCTCCCCTTACACAGGTCAAACAGTAGAACCTGTCCTCCCCTTACACAGGTCAAACAGTAGAACCTGTCCTCCCCTTACACAGGTCAAACAGTGGAACCTGTCCTCCCTTTAGACAGGTCAAACAGTGAAACCTGTCCTTCCCTTAGACAGGTCAAACAGTAGAACCTGTCCTCCCCTTACACAGGTCAAACAGTGGAACCTGTCCTTCCCTTTACACAGGTCAAACAGTAGTAACCTGTCCTCCCCTTAGACAGGTCAAACAGTGGAACCGGTCCTCCCCTTACACAGGTCAAACAGTGGAACCTGTCCTCCCCTTAGACAGGTCAAACAGTAGAACCTGTCCTCCCCTTCAGACAGGTCAAACAGTAGAACCTGTCCTCCCCTTAGACACGTCAAACAGTAGAACCTGTCCTCCCCTTAGACAGGTCAAACAGTAGAACCTGTCCTCCCCTTACACAGGTCAAACAGTAGTAACCTGTCCTCCCCTTAGACAGGTCAAACAGTAGAACCTGTCCTCCCCTTACACAGGTCAAACAGTAGAACCTGTCCTCCCCTTACACAGGTCAAACAGTGGAACCTGTCCTCCCCTTTAGACAGGTCAAACAGTGGAACCTGTCCTTCCCTTAGACAGGTCAAACAGTGGAACCTGTCCTCCCCTTACACAGGTCAAACAGTGGAACCAGTCCTCCCCTTACACAGGTCAAACAGTAGAACCTGTCCTCCCCTTACACAGGTCAAACAGTAGAACCTGTCCTCCCCTGACACAGGTCAAACAGTAGAACCTGTCCACCCCTTACACAGGTCAAACAGTGGAACCTGTCCTCCCCTTAGACAGGTCAAACAGTAGAACCTGTCCTCCCCTTACACAGGTCAAACAGTGGAACCTGTCCTCCCCTTACACAGGTCAAACAGTAGAACCTGTCCTCCCCTTACACAGGTCAAACAGTGGAACCTGTCCTCCCCTTACACAGGTCAAACAGTGGAACCTGTCCTCCCCTTACACAGGTCAAACAGTAGAACCTGTCCTCCCCTTAGACAGGTCAAACAGTGGAACCTGTCCTCCCCTTACACAGGTCAAACAGTAGAACCTGTCCTCCCCTTACACAGGTCAAACAGTGGAACCTGTCCTCCCCTTACACAGGTCAAACAGTAGAACCTGTCCTCCCCTTAGACAGGTCAAACAGAAGAACCTGTCCTCCCCTTAGACAGGTCAAACAGTAGAACCAGTCCTCCCCTTAGACAGGTCAAACAGTAGAACCTGTCCTCCCCTTACACAGGTCAAACAGTGGAACCTGTCCTCCCCTTAGACAGGTCAAACACTGGAACCTGTCCTCCCCTTACACAGGTCAAACAGTAGAACCTGTCCTCCCCTTACACAGGTCAAACAGTGGAACCTGTCCTCCCCTTACACAGGTCAAACAGTGGAACCTGTCCTCCCCTTAGACAGGTCAAACAGTGAGAACCTGTCCTCCCCTTAGACAGGTCAAACAGTAGAACCTGTCCTCCCCTTACACAGGTCAAACAGTGGAACCTGTCCTCCCTTTAAACAGGTCAAACAGTGTAACCTGTCCTTCCCTTAGACAGGTCAAACAGTAGAACCGGTCCTCCCCTTACACAGGTCAAACAGTAGTAACCTGTCCTCCCCTTAGACAGGTCAAACAGTAGAACCTGTCCTCCCCTTCACACAGGTCAAACAGTGGAACCTGTCCTCCCCTTAGACAGGTCAAACAGTAGAACCTGTCCTCCCCTTACACAGGTCAAACAGTGGAACCTGTCCTCCCCTTAGACAGGTCAAACAGTAGAACCTGTCCTCCCCTTACACAGGTCAAACAGTAGAACCTGTCCTCCCCTTAGACAGGTCAAACAGTAGAACCTGTCCTCCCCTTACACAGGTCAAACAGTAGAACCTGTCCTCCCCTTAGACAGGTCAAACAGTAGAACCTGTCCTCCCCTTAGACAGGTCAAACAGTGGAACCTGTCCTCCCCTTAGACAGGTCAAACAGTGAGAACCTGTCCTCCCCTTAGACAGGTCAAACAGTAGAACCTGTCCTCCCCTTAGACAGGTCAAACAGTGGAACCTGTCCTTCCCTTACACAGGTCAAACAGTGGAACCTGTCCTCCCCTTCGACAGGTCAAACAGTGGAACCTGTCCTCCCCTTACACAGGTCAAACAGTGGAACCTGTCCTCCCCTTACACAGGTCAAACAGTGGAACCTGTCCTCCCCTTACACAGGTCAAACAGTGGAACCTGTCCTCCCCTTACACAGGTCAAACAGTAGAACCTGTCCTCCCCTTAGACAGGTCAAACAGTAGAACCTGTCCTCCCCTTACACAGGTCAAACAGTGGAACCTGTCCTCCCCTTAGACAGGTCAAACAGTGGAACCTGTCCTCCCCTTAGACAGGTCAAACAGTGGAACCTGTCCTCCCCTTACACAGGTCAAACAGTGGAACCTGTCCTCCCCTTAGACAGGTCAAACAGTAGAACCTGTCCTCCCCTTACACAGGTCAAACAGTGGAACCTGTCCTCCCCTTACACAGGTCAAACAGTGGAGCCTGTCCTCCCCTTAGACAGGTCAAACAGTAGAACCGGTCCTCCCCTTACACAGGTCAAACAGTGGAACCTGTCCTCCCCTTACACAGGTCAAACAGTGGAACCTGTCCTCCCCTTAGACAGGTCAAACAGTGGAACCTGTCCTCCCCTTACACAGGTCAAACAGTGGAACCTGTCCTCCCCTTACACAGGTCAAACAGTGGAACCTGACCTCCCCTTACACAGGTCAAACAGTGGAACCTGTCCTCCCCTTAGACAGGTCAAACAGTAGAACCTGTCCTCCCCTTACACAGGTCAAACAGTGGAACCTGTCCTCCCCTTACACAGGTCAAACAGTAGAACCTGTCCTCCCCTTACACAGGTCAAACAGTAGTAACCTGTCCTCCCCTTACACAGGTCAAACAGAGGAACCTGTCCTCCCCTTTAGACAGGTCAAACAGTGGAACCGGTCCTCCCCTTACACAGGTCAAACAGTGGAACCTGTCCTCCCCTTACACAGGTCAAACAGTGGAACCTGTCCTCCCCTTCAGACAGGTCAAACAGTAGAACCTGTCCTCCCCTTAAACAGGTCAAACAGTAGAACCTGTCCTCCCCTTAGACAGGTCAAACAGTAGAACCTGTCCTCCACTTACACAGGTCAAACAGTGTAACCTGTCCTCCCCTTAGACAGGTCAAACAGTAGAACCTGTCCTCCCCTTACACAGGTCAAACAGTAGAACCTGTCCTCCCCTTAGACAGGTCAAACAGTGGAACCTGTCCTCCCCTCAGACAGGTCAAACAGTGGAACCTGTCCTCCCGTTACACAGGTCAAACAGTGGAACCTGTCCTCCCCTTAGACAGGTCAAACAGTGGAACCTGTCCTCCCCTTAGACAGGTCAAACAGTGGAACCTGTCCTCCCCTTAGACAGGTCAAACAGTGGAACCTGTCCTCCCCTTACACAGGTCAAACAGTGGAACCTGTCCTCCCCTTAGACAGGTCAAACAGTAGAACCTGTCCTCCCCTTACACAGGTCAAACAGTAGAACCTGTCCTCCCCTTACACAGGTCAAACAGTGGAACCTGTCCTCCCCTTAGACAGGTCAAACAGTGGAACCTGTCCTCCCCTTACACAGGTCAAACAGTGGAACCTGTCCTCCCCTTAGACAGGTCAAACAGTGGAACCTGTCCTCCCCTTAGACAGGTCAAACAGTAGAACCTGTCCTCCCCTTAGACAGGTCAAACAGTGGAACCTGTCCTCCCCTTAGACAGGTCAAACAGTAGAACCTGACCTCCCCTTAGACAGGTCAAACAGTGGAACCTGTCCTCCCCTTAGACAGGTCAAACAGTAGAACCTGTCCTCCCCTTAGACAGGTCAAACAGTGGAACCTGTCCTCCCCTTAGTCAGGTCAAACAGTAGAACCTGACCTTCCCTTAGAGAGGTCAAACAGTAGAACCTGTCCTTCCCTTAGACAGGTCAAACAGTAGAACCTGTCCTCCCCTTAGACAGGTCAAACAGTGGAACCTGTCCTTCCCTTACACAGGTCAAACAGTAGAAACTGTCCTCCCCTTAGATAGGTCAAACAGTAGAACCTGTCCTCCCCTTTCACAGGTCAAACAGTGGAACCTGTCCTCCCCTTAGACAGGTCAAACAGTGGAACCTGTCCTCCCCTTACACAGGTCAAACAGTAGAACCTGTCCTCCCCTTACACAGGTCAAACAGTAGAACCTGTCCTCCCCTTACACAGGTCAAACAGTGGAACCTGTCCTCCCTTTAAACAGGTCAAACAGTGAAACCTGTCCTTCCCTTAGACAGGTCAAACAGTAGAACCTGTCCTCCCCTTACACAGGTCAAACAGTGGAACCTGTCCTCCCCTTAAACAGGTCAAACAGTGGAACCTGTCCTCCCCTTACACAGGTCAAACAGTAGAACCGGTCCTCCCCTTAGACAGGTCAAACAGTGGAACCTGTCCTCCCCTTAGACAGGTCAAACAGTGGAACCTGTCCTCCCCTTAGACAGGTCAAACAGTAGAACCTGTCCTCCCCTTAGACAGGTCAAACAGTAGAACCTGTCCTCCCCTTAGACAGGTCAAACAGTAGAACCTGTCCTCCCCTTACACAGGTCAAACAGTGGAACCTGTCCTCCCCTTACACAGGTCAAACAGTGGAACCTGTCCTCCCCTTAGACAGGTCAAACAGTGGAACCTGTCCTCCCCTTAGACAGGTCAAACAGTGGAACCTGTCCTCCCCTTAGACAGGTCAAACAGTGGAACCTGTCCTCCCCTTACACAGGTCAAACAGTAGAACCTGTCCTCCCCTTACACAGGTCAAACAGTGGAACCTGTCCTCCCCTTAGACAGGTCAAACAGTGGAACCTGTCCTCCCCTTAGACAGGTCAAACAGTGGAACCTGTCCTCCCCTTAGACAGGTCAAACAGTGGAACCTGTCCTCCCCTTACACAGGTCAAACAGTGGAACCTGTCCTCCCCTTACACAGGTCAAACAGTAGAACCTGTCCTCCCCTTACACAGGTCAAACAGTGGAACCTGTCCTCCCCTTAGACAGGTCAAAACAGTGGAACCTGTCCTCCCCTTACACAGGTCAAACAGTGGAACCTGTCCTCCCCTTAGACAGGTCAAACAGTGGAACCTGTCCTCCCCTTACACAGGTCAAACAGTGGAACCTGTCCTCCCCTTAGACAGGTCAAACAGTGGAACCTGTCCTCCCCTTACACAGGTCAAACAGTAGAACCTGTCCTCCCCTTAGACAGGTCAAACAGTAGAACCTGTCCTCCCCTTACACAGGTCAAACAGTGGAACCTGTCCTCCCCTTACACAGGTCAAACAGTGGAACCTGTCCTCCCCTTAGACAGGTCAAACAGTGGAACCTGTCCTCCCCTTACACAGGTCAAACAGTGGAACCTGTCCTCCCCTTACACAGGTCAAACAGTGGAACCTGTCCTCCCCTTACACAGGTCAAACAGTGGAACCTGTCCTCCCCTTAGACAGGTCAAACAGTAGAACCTGTCCTCCCCTTACACAGGTCAAACAGTAGAACCTGTCCTCCCCTTACACAGGTCAAACAGTGGAACCTGTCCTCCCCTTACACAGGTCAAACAGTGGAACCTGTCCTCCCCTTACACAGTCAAACAGTGGAACCTGTCCTTCCCTTAAACAGGTCAAACAGTGGAACCTGTCCTCCCCTTACACAGGTCAAACAGTAGAACCTGTCCTCCCCTTAGACAGGTCAAACAGTAGAACCTGTCCTCCCCTTACACAGGTCAAACAGTAGAACCTGTCCTCCCCTTAGACAGGTCAAACAGTAGAACCTGTCCTCCCCTTACACAGGTCAAACAGTGGAACCTGTCCTCCCCTTACACAGGTCAAACAGTAGAACCTGTCCTCCCCTTACACAGGTCAAACAGTGGAACCTGTCCTCCCCTTACACAGGTCAAACAGTAGAACCTGTCCTCCCCTTACACAGGTCAAACAGTGGAACCTGTCCTCCCCTTACACAGGTCAAACAGTAGAACCTGTCCTTCCCTTACACAGGTCAAACAGTAGAACCTGTCCTCCCCTTAGACAGGTCAAACAGTAGAACCTGTCCTCCCCTTACACAGGTCAAACAGTAGAACCTGTCCTCCCCTTACACAGGTCAAACAGTAGAACCTGTCCTCCCCTTAGACAGGTCAAACAGTAGAACCTGTCCTCCCCTTAGACAGGTCAAACAGTAGAACCTGTCCTCCCCTTAGACAGGTCAAACAGTAGAACCTGTCCTTCCCTTAGACAGGTCAAACAGTAGAACCTGTCCTCCCCTTAGACAGGTCAAACAGTAGAACCTGTCCTCCCCTTACACAGGTCAAACAGTGTAACCTGTCCTCCCCTTACACAGGTCAAACAGTGGAACCTGTCCTCCCCTTAGACAGGTCAAACAGTAGAACCTGTCCTCCCCTTACACAGGTCAAACAGTGGAATCTGTCCTCCCCTTAGACAGGTCAATCAGTGGAACCTGTCCTCCCCTTAGACAGGTCAAACAGTAGAACCTGTCCTCCCCTTAGACAGGTCAAACAGTGGAACCTGTCCTCCCCTTAGTCAGGTCAAACAGTAGAACCTGACCTTCCCTTAGAGAGGTCAAACAGTAGAACCTGTCCTTCCCTTAGACAGGTCAAACAGTAGAACCTGTCCTCCCCTTAGACAGGTCAAACAGTGGAACCTGTCCTTCCCTTACACAGGTCAAACAGTAGAAACTGTCCTCCCCTTAGATAGGTCAAACAGTAGAACCTGTCCTCCCCTTTCACAGGTCAAACAGTGGAACCTGTCCTCCCCTTCGACAGGTCAAACAGTGGAACCTGTCCTCCCCTTACACAGGTCAAACAGTAGAACCTGTCCTCCCCTTACACAGGTCAAACAGTATAACCTGTCCTCCCCTTACACAGGTCAAACAGTGGAACCTGTCCTCCCTTTAAACAGGTCAAACAGTGAAACCTGTCCTTCCCTTAGACAGGTCAAACAGTAGAACCTGTCCTCCCCTTACACAGGTCAAACAGTGGAACCTGTCCTCCCTTTAAACAGGTCAAACAGTGTAACCTGTCCTTCCCTTAGACAGGTCAAACAGTAAAACCGGTCCTCCCCTTACACAGGTCAAACAGTAGAACCTGTCCTCCCCTTAGACAGGTCAAACAGTAGAACCTGTCCTTCCCTTCAACAGGTCAAACAGTAGAACCTGTCCTCCCCTTAAACAGGTCAAACA
Source organism: Salmo salar (assembly GCF_965601325.2). Lineage (NCBI taxonomy): Eukaryota > Metazoa > Chordata > Actinopteri > Salmoniformes > Salmonidae > Salmo > Salmo salar. The sequence continues at coordinate 18,204,477 of NC_138292.1, forward strand.
GTAGAACCTGTCCTCCCCTTAGACAGGTCAAACAGTAGAACCTGTCCTCCACTTACACAGGTCAAACAGTGTAACCTGTCCTCCCCTTAGACAGGTCAAACAGTAGAACCTGTCCTCCCCTTACACAGGTCAAACAGTAGAACCTGTCCTCCCCTTAGACAGGTCAAACAGTGGAACCTGTCCTCCCCTCAGACAGGTCAAACAGTGGAACCTGTCCTCCCGTTACACAGGTCAAACAGTGGAACCTGTCCTCCCCTTACACAGGTCAAACAGTGGAACCTGTCCTCCCCTTAGACAGGTCAAACAGTGGAACCTGTCCTCCCCTTAGACAGGTCAAACAGTGGAACCTGTCCTCCCCTTACACAGGTCAAACAGTGGAACCTGTCCTCCCCTTAGACAGGTCAAACAGTAGAACCTGTCCTCCCCTTACACAGGTCAAACAGTGGAACCTGTCGTCCCCTTAGACAGGTGAAACAGTGGAACCTGGCCTCCCCTTAGACAGGTCAAACAGTGGAACCTGTCCTCCCCTTAGACAGGTCAAACAGTGGAACCTGTCCTCCCTTTAAACAGGTCAAACAGTGGAACCTGTCCTTCCCTTAGACAGGTCAAACAGTAGAACCTGTCCTCCCCTTACACAGGTCAAACAGTGTAACCTGTCCTCCCCTTAAACAGGTCAAACAGTGGAACCTGTCCTCCCCTTAGACAGGTCAAACAGTAGAACCTGTCCTCCCCTTAGTCAGGTCAAACAGTGGAACCTGTCCTTCCCTTACATAGGTCAAACACTAGAAACTGTCCTCCCCTTAGATAGGTCAAACAGTAGAACCTGTCCTCCCCTTTCACAGGTCAAACAGTGGAATCTGTCCTCCCCTTAGACAGGTCAAACAGTGGAACCTGTCCTCCCCTTACACAGGTCAAACAGTAGAACCTGTCCTCCCCTTACACAGGTCAAACAGTATAACCTGTCCTCCCCTTACACAGGTCAAACAGTGGAACCTGTCCTCCTTTTAAACAGGTCAAACAGTGAAACCTGTCCTTCCCTTAGACAGGTCAAACAGTAGAACCTGTCCTCCCCTTACACAGGTCAAACAGTGGAACCTGTCCTCCCTTTAAACAGGTCAAACAGTAAAACCGGTCCTCCCCTTACACAGGTCAAACAGTAGAACCTGTCCTCCCCTTAGACAGGTCAAACAGTAGAACCTGTCCTCCACTTACACAGGTCAAACAGTGTAACCTGTCCTCCCCTTAGACTGGTCAAACAGTAGAACCTGTCCTCCCCTTACACAGGTCAAACAGTAGAACCTGTCCTCCCCTTAGACAGGTCAAACAGTGGAACCTGTCCTCCCCTCAGACAGGTCAAACAGTGGAACCTGTCCTCCCGTTACACAGGTCAAACAGTGGAACCTGTCCTCCCCTTACACAGGTCAAACAGTGGAACCTGTCCTCCCCTTAGACAGGCCAAACAGTAGAACCTGTCCTTCCCTTACACAGGTCAAACAGTAGAACCTGTCCTCCCCTTTCACAGGTCAAACAGTGGAACCTGTCCTCCCCTTAGACAGGTCAAACAGTGGAACCTGTCCTTCCTTTAAACAGGTCAAACAGTGGAACCTGTCCTTCCCTTAGACAGGTCAAACAGTAGAACCTGTCCTCCCCTTACACAGGTCAAACAGTGGAACCTGTCCTCCCCTTAAACAGGTCAAACAGTGGAACCTGTCCTCCCCTTAAACAGGTCAAACAGTAAAACTGGTCCTCCCCTTAAACAGGTCAAACAGTGGAACCTGTCCTCCCCTTACACAGGTCAATCAGTGGAACCTGTCCTCCCCTTAGACAGGTCAAACAGTAGAACCTGTCCTCCCCTTAGACAGGTCAAACAGTAGAACCTGTCCTCCCCTTAGACAGGTCAAACAGTAGAACCTGTCCTCCCCTTACACAGGTCAAACAGTGAAACCTGTCCTCCCCTTAGACAGGTCAAACAGTAGAACCTGTCCTCCCCTTACACAGGTCAAACAGTGGAACCTGTCCTCCCCTTAGACAGGTCAATCAGTGGAACCTGTCCTCCCCTTAGACAGGTCAAACAGTAGAACCTGTCCTCCCCTTAGACAGGTCAAACAGTGGAACCTGTCCTCCCCTTAGACAGGTCAAACAGTAGAACCTGACCTTCCCTTAGACAGGTCAATCAGTGGAACCTGTCCTCCCCTTAGACAGGTCAAACAGTAGAACCTTTCCTCCCCTTAGACAGGTCAAACAGTGGAACCTGTCCTCCCCTTAGTCAGGTCAAACAGTAGAACCTGAACTTCCCTTAGAGAGGTCAAACAGTAGAACCTGTCCTTCCCTTAGACAGGTCAAACAGTAGAACCTGTCCTCCCCTTAGACAGGTCAAACAGTGGAACCTGTCCTTCCCTTACACAGGTCAAACAGTAGAAACTGTCCTCCCCTTAGATAGGTCAAACAGTAGAACCTGTCCTCCCCTTACACAGGTCAAACAATGGAACCTGTCCTCCCCTTAGACAGGTCAAACAGTGGAACCTGTCCTCCCCTTACACAGGTCAAACAGTGGAACCTGTCATCCCCTTAGACAGGTCAAACAGTGGAACCTGTCCTCCCCTTAGACAGGTCAAACAGTGGAACCTGTCCTCCCCTTTAAACAGGTCAAACAGTGGAACCTGTCCTTCCCTTAGACAGGTCAAACAGTAGAACCTGTCCTCCCCTTACACAGGTCAAACAGTGGAACCTGTCCTCCCCTTAAACAGGTCAAACAGTGGAACCTGTCCTCCCCTTAAACAGGTCAAACAGTAAAACCGGTCCTCCCCTTAAACAGGTCAAACAGTGGAACCTGTCCTCCCCTTACACAGGTCAAACAGTGGAACCTGTCCTCCCCTTAGACAGGTCAAACAGTGGAACCTATCCTCCCCTTAGACAGGTCAAACAGTGGAACCTGTCCTCCCCTTAGACAGGTCAAACAGTGGAACCTGTCCTCCCCTTAGACAGGTCAAACAGTGGAACCTGTCCTCCCCTTACACAGGTCAAACAGTAGAACCTGTCCTCCCCTTAGACAGGTCAAACAGTAGAACCTGTCCTCCCCTTACACAGGTCAAACAGTATAACCTGTCCTCCCCTTACACAGGTCAAACAGTGGAACCTGTCCTCCCCTTAGACAGGTCAAAAAGTGGAACCTGTCCTCCCCTTACACAGGTCAAACAGTGGAACCTGTCCTCCCCTTACACAGGTCAAACAGTGGAACCTGTCCTCCCCTTACACAGGTCAAACAGTGGAACCTGTCCTCCCCTTAGACAGGTCAAACAGTAGAACCTGTCCTTCCTTTACACAGGTCAAACAGTAGAACCTGTCCTCCCCTTAGACAGGTCAAACAGTAGAACCTGTCCTCCCCTTACACAGGTCAAACAGTAGAACCTGTCCTCCCCTTACACAGGTCAAACAGTGGAACCTGTCCTCCCCTTAGACAGGTCAAACAGTGGAACCTGTCTTCCCCTTAGACAGTTCAAACAGTGGAACCTGTCCTCCCCTTACACAGGTCAAACAGTGGAACCTGTCCTCCCCTTTGACAGGTCAAACAGTAGAACCTGTCCTTCCTTTACACAGGTCAAACAGTAGAACCTGTCCTCCCCTGAGACAGGTCAAACAGTAGAACCTGTCCACCCCTTACACAGGTCAAACAGTGGAACCTGTCCTCCCCTTAGACAGGTCAAACAGTAGAACATGTCCTCCCCTTACACAGGTCAAACAGTGGAACCTGTCCTCCCCTTACACAGGTCAAACAGTAGAACCTGTCCTCCCCTTACACAGGTCAAACAGTGGAACCTTTCCTCCCCTTACACTGGTCAAACTGTAGAACCTGTCCTTCCTTTACACAGGTCAAACAGTAGAACCTGTCCTCCCCTATAGACAGGTCAAACAGTAGAACATGTCCTCCCCTTACACAGGTCAAACAGTAGAACCTGTCCTCCCCTTACACAGGTCAAACAGTGGAACCTGTCCTCCCATTACACAGGTCAAACAGTAGAACCTGTCCTCCCCTTAGACAGGTCAAACAGTAGAACCTGTCCTCCCCTTAGACATGTCAAACAGTAGAACCAGTCCTTCCCTTAGACAGGTCAAACAGTAGAACCTGTCCTTCCCTTAGACAGGTCAAACAGTAGAACCTGTCCTCCCCTTAGACAGGTCAAACAGTGGAACCTGTCCTTCCCTTACACAGGTCAAACAGTAGAACCTGTCCTCCCCTTAGACAGGTCAAACATTGGAACCTGTCCTCCCCTTACACAGGTCAAACAGTGGAACCTGTCCTCCCCTTAGACAGGTCAAACAGTAGAACCTGTCCTTCCCTTAGACAGGTCAAACAGTAGAACCTGTCCTCCCCTTAGACAGGTCAAACAGTGTAACCAGTCCTTCCCTTACACAGGTCAAACAGTAGATCCTGTCCTCCCCTTAGACAGGTCAAACAGTAGAACCTGTCCTCCCCTTAGACAGGTCAAACAGTAGAACCTGTCCTCCCCTTACACAGGTCAAACAGTGTAACCTGTCCTCCCCTTAGACAGGTCAAACAGTAGAACCTGTCCTCCCCTTACACAGGTCAAACAGTGGAACCTGTCCTCCCCTTAGACAGGTCAATCAGTGGAACCTGTCCTCCCCTTAGACAGGTCAAACAGTAGAACCTGTCCTCCCCTTAGACAGGTCAAACAGTGGAACCTGTCCTCCCCTTAGTCAGGTCAAACAGTAGAACCTGACCTTCCCTTAGAGAGGTCAAACAGTAGAACCTGTCCATCCCTTAGACAGGTCAAACAGTAGAACCTGTCCTCCCCTTAGACAGGTCAAACAGTGGAACCTGTCCTTCCCTTACACAGGTCAAACAGTAGAAACTGTCCTCCCCTTAGATAGGTCAAACAGTAGAACCTGTCCTCCCCTTTCACAGGTCAAACAGTGGAACCTGTCCTCCCCTTAGACAGGTCAAACAGTGGAACCTGTCCTCCCCTTACACAGGTCAAACAGTAGAACCTGTCCTCCCCTTACACAGGTCAAACAGTATAACCTGTCCTCCCCTTACACAGGTCAAACAGTGGAACCTGTCCTCCCTTTAAACAGGTCAAACAGTGAAACCTGTCCTTCCCTTAGACCGGTCAAACAGTAGAACCTGTCCTCCCCTTACACAGGTAAAACATTGGAACCTGTCCTCCCTTTAAACAGGTCAAACAGTGTAACCTGTCCTTCCCTTAGACAGGTCAAACAGTAAAACCGGTCCTCCCCTTACACAGGTCAAACAGTAGAACCTGTCCTCCCTTTAGACAGGTCAAACAGTAGAACCTGTCCTTCCCTTCAACAGGTCAAACAGTAGAACCTGTCCTCCCCTTAAACAGGTCAAACAGTAGAACCTGTCCTCCCCTTAGACAGGTCAAACAGTAGAACCTGTCCTCCACTTACACAGGTCAAACAGTGTAACCTGTCCTCCCCTTAGACAGGTCAAACAGTAGAACCTGTCCTCCCCTTACACAGGTCAAACAGTAGAACCTGTCCTCCCCTTAGACAGGTCAAACAGTGGAACCTGTCCTCCCCTCAGACAGGTCAAACAGTGGAACCTGTCCTCCCGTTACACAGGTCAAACAGTGGAACCTGTCCTCCCCTTAGACAGGTCAAACAGTGTAACCAGTCCTTCCCTTACACAGGTCAAACAGTAGATCCTGTCCTCCCCTTAGACAGGTCAAACAGTAGAACCTGTCCTCCCCTTACACAGGTCAAACAGTAGAACCTGTCCTCCCCTTAGACAGGTCAAACAGTAGAACCTGTCCTCCCCTTAGACAAGTCAAACAGTAGAACCTGTCCTCCACTTACACAGGTCAAACAGTGTAACCTGTCCTCCCCTTAGACAGGTCAAACAGTAGAACCTGTCCTCCCCTTACACAGGTCAAACAGTAGAACCTGTCCTCCCCTTAGACAGGTCAAACAGTGGAACCTGTCCTCCCCTCAGACAGGTCAAACAGTGGAACCTGTCCTCCCGTTACACAGGTCAAACAGTGGAACCTGTCCTCCCCTTAGACAGGTCAAACAGTGTAACCAGTCCTTCCCTTACACAGGTCAAACAGTAGATCCTGTCCTCCCCTTAGACAGGTCAAACAGTAGAACCTGTCCTCCCCTTACACAGGTCAAACAGTAGAACCTGTCCTCCCCTTAGACAGGTCAAACAGTAGAACCTGTCCTCCCCTTAGACAAGTCAAACAGTGTAACCTGTCCTCCCCTTAGACAGGTCAAACAGTAGAACCTGTCCTCCCCTTACACAGGTCAAACAGTGGAACCTGTCCTCCCCTTAGACAGGTCAATCAGTGGAACCTGTCCTCCCCTTAGACAGGTCAAACAGTAGAACCTGTCCTCCCCTTAGACAGGTCAAACAGTGGAACCTGTCCTCCCCTTAGTCAGGTCAAACAGTAGAACCTGACCTTCCCTTAGACAGGTCAATCAGTGGAACCTGTCCTCCCCTTAGACAGGTCAAACAGTAGAACCTGTCCTCCCCTTAGACAGGTCAAACAGTGGAACCTGTCCTCCCCTTAGTCAGGTCAAACAGTAGAACCTGACCTTCCCTTAGAGAGGTCAAACTGTAGAACCTGTCCTTCCCTTAGACAGGTCAAACAGTAGAACCTGTCCTCCCCTTAGACAGGTCAAACAGTGGAACCTGTCCTTCCCTTACACAGGTCAAACAGTAGAAACTGTCCTCCCCTTAGATAGGTCAAACAGTAGAACCTGTCCTCCCCTTAGACAGGTCAAACAGTAGAACCTGTCCTCCCCTTACACAGGTCAAACAGTGGAACCTGTCCTCCCCTTAGACAGGTCAAACAGTAGAACCTGTCCTCCCCTCAGACAGGTCAAACAGTGGAACCTGTCCTCCCCTTACACAGGTCAAACAGTGGAACCTGTCCTCCCCTTAGACAGGTCAAACAGTGTAACCAGTCCTTCCCTTACACAGGTCAAACAGTAGAACCTGTCCTCCCCTTAGACAGGTCAAACAGTAGAACCTGTCCTCCCCTTAGACAGGTCAAACAGTGGAACCTGTCCTCCCCTTAGACAGGTCAAACAGTAGAACCTGTCCTCCCCTTAGACAGGTCAAACAGTGGAACCTGTCCTCCCCTTAGACAGGTCAAACAGTAGAACCTGTCCTCCCCTTAGACAGGTCAAACAGTAGAACCTGTCCTCCCCTTAGACAGGTCAAACAGTGGAACCTGTCCTCCCCTTACACAGGTCAAACAGTAGAACCTGTCCTCCCCTTAGACAGGTCAAACAGTGGAACCTGTCCTCCCCTTACACAGGTCAAACAGTGGAACCTGTCCTCCCCTTAGACAGGTCAAACAGTGGAACCTGTCCTCCCCTTACACAGGTCAAACAGTAGAACCTGTCCTCCCCTTAGACAGGTCAAACAGTAGAACCTGTCCTTCCCTTACACAGGTCAAACAGTGGAACCTGTCCTCCCTTTAAACAGGTCAAACAGTGAAACCTGTCCTTCCCTTAGACAGGTCAAACAGTATAACCTGTCCTTCCCTTACACAGGTCAAACAGTGGAACCTGTCCTCCCTTTAAACAGGTCAAACAGTGTAACCTGTCCTTCCCTTAGACAGGTCAAACAGTAAAACCGGTCCTCCCCTTAGTCAGGTCAAACAGTAGAACCTGTCCTCCCCTTAGACAGGTCAAGCAGTAGAACCTGTCCTTCCCTTCAACAGGTCAAACAGTAGAACCTGTCCTCCCCTTAGACAGGTCAAACAGTGGAACCTGTCCTCCCCTTAGACAGGTCAAACAGTAGAACCTGTCCTCCCCTTACACAGGTCAAACAGTGGAACCTGTCCTCCCCTTAGACAGGTCAAACAGTGGAACCTGTCCTTCCCTTACACAGGTCAAACAGTAGAACCTGTCCTCCCCTTAGACAGGTCAAACAGTAGAACCTGTCCTCCCCTTACACAGGTCAAACAGTGGAACCTGTCCTCCCCTTAGACAGGTCAAACAGTGGAACCTGTCCTCCCCTTACACAGGTCAAACAAGAGGAACCTGTCCTCCCCTTACACAGGTCAAACAGTATAACCTGTCCTTCCCTTACACAGGTCAAACAGTGGAACCTGTCCTCCCTTTAAACAGGTCAAACAGTGAAACCTGTCCTTCCCTTAGACAGGTCAAACAGTATAACCTGTCCTTCCCTTACACAGGTCAAACAGTGGAACCTGTCCTCCCTTTAAACAGGTCAAACAGTGTAACCTGTCCTTCCCTTAGACAGGTCAAACAGTAAAACCGGTCCTCCCCTTACACAGGTCAAACAGTAGAACCTGTCCTCCCCTTAGACAGGTCAAACAGTAGAACCTGTCCTTCCCTTCACACAGGTCAAACAGTAGAACCTGTCCTCCCCTTAAACAGGTCAAACAGTAGAACCTGTCCTCCCCTTACACAGGTCAAACAGTAGAACCTGTCCTCCCCTTACACAGGTCAAACAGTGTAACCTGTCCTCCCCTTAGACAGGTCAAACAGTAGAACCTGTCCTCCCCTTAAACAGGTCAAACAGTAGAACCTGTCCTCCCCTTAGACAGGTCAAACAGTGGAACCTGTCCTCGCCTCAGACAGGTCAAACAGTAAAACCGGTCCTCCCCTTACACAGGTCAAACAGTAGAACCTGTCCTCCCCTTAGACAGGTCAAGCAGTAGAACCTGTCCTTCCCTTCAACAGGTCAAACAGTAGAACCTGTCCTCCCCTTAAACAGGTCAAACAGTAGAACCTGTCCTCCCCTTAGACAGGTGAAACAGTAGAACCTGTCCTCCACTTACACAGGTCAATCAGTGTAACCTGTCCTCCCCTTAGACAGGTCAAACAGTAGAACCTGTCCTCCCCTTACACAGGTCAAACAGTAGAACCTGTCCTCCCCTTACACAGGTCAAACAGTGGAACCTGTCCTCCCCTTAGACAGGTCAAACAGTGTAACCAGTCCTTCCCTTACACAGGTCAAACAGTAGATCCTGTCCTCCCCTTAGACAGGTCAAACAGTAGAACCTGTCCTCCCCTTACACAGGTCAAACAGTAGAACCTGTCCTCCCCTTAGACAGGTCAAACAGTAGAACCTGTCCTCCCCTTAGACAAGTCAAACAGTGTAACCTGTCCTCCCCTTAGACAGGTCAAACAGTAGAACCTGTCCTCCCCTTACACAGGTCAAACAGTGGAACCTGTCCTCCCCTTAGACAGGTCAATCAGTGGAACCTGTCCTCCCCTTAGACAGGTCAAACAGTAGAACCTGTCCTCCCCTTAGACAGGTCAAACTGTGGAACCTGTCCTCCCCTTAGTCAGGTCAAACAGTAGAACCTGACCTTCCCTTAGACAGGTCAATCAGTGGAACCTGTCCTCCCCTTAGACAGGTCATACAGTCGAACCTGTCCTCCCCTTAGACAGGTCAAACAGTGGAACCTGTCCTCCCCTTAGTCAGGTCAAACAGTAGAAACTGACCTTCCCTTAGAGAGGTCAAACAGTAGAACCTGTCCTTCCCTTAGACAGGTCAAACAGTAGAACCTGTCCTCCCCTTTGACAGGTCAAACAGTGGAACCTGTCCTTCCGTTACACAGGTCAAACAGTAGAAACTGTCCTCCCCTTAGATAGGTCAAACAGTAGAACCTGTCCTCCCCTTTAACAGGTCAAACAGTGGAACCTGTCCTGCCCTTAGACAGGTCAAACAGTGGAACCTGTCCTCCCCTTACACAGGTCAAACAAGAGAACCTGTCCTCCCCTTACACAGGTCAAACGGTATAACCTGTCCTTCCCTTACACAGGTCAAACAGTGGAACCTGTCCTCCCTTTAAACAGGTCAAACAGTGAAACCTGTCCTTCCCTTAGACAGGTCAAACAGTATAACCTGTCCTTCCCTTACACAGGTCAAACAGTGGAACCTGTCCTCCCTTTAAACAGGTCAAACAGTGTAACCTGTCCTTCCCTTAGACAGGTCAAACAGTAAAACCGGTCCTCCCCTTACACAGGTCAAACAGTAGAACCTGTCCTCCCCTTAGACAGGTCAAACAGTAGAACCTGTCCTTCCCTTCAACAGGTCAAACAGTACAACCTGTCCTCCCCTTAAACAGGTCAAACAGTAGAACCTGTCCTCCCCTTAGACAGGTCAAACAGTAGAACCTGTCCTCCACTTACACAGGTCAATCAGTGTAACCTGTCCTCCCCTTAGACAGGTCAAACAGTAGAACCTGTCCTCCCCTTAAACAGGTCAAACAGTAGAACCTGTCCTCCCCTTAGACAGGTCAAACAGTGGAACCTGTCCTCGCCTCAGACAGGTCAAACAGTGGAACCTGTCCTCCCGTTACACAGGTCAAACAGTGGAACCTGTCCTCCCCTTAGACAGGTCAAACAGTAGAACCTGTCCTTCCCTTACACAGGTCAAACAGTAGAACCTGTCCTCCCCTTAGACAGGTCAAACAGTAGAACCTGTCCTCCCCTTAGAGAGGTCAAACAGTAGAACCTGTCCATCCCCTTAGACAGGTCAAACAGTAGAACCTGTCCTCCCCTTAGACAGGTCAAACAGTGGAACCTGTCCTTCCCTTACACAGGTCAAACAGTAGAACCTGTCCTCCACTTACACAGGTCAATCAGTGCAACCTGTCCTCCCCTTAGACAGGTCAAACAGTAGAACCTGTCCTCCCCTTACACAGGTCAAACAGTAGAACCTGTCCTCCCCTTAGACAGGTCAAACAGTGGAACCTGTCCTCCCCTCAGACAAGTCAAACAGTGGAACCTGTCCTCCCGTTACACAGGTCAAACAGTGGAACCTGTCCTCCCCTTAGACAGGTCAAACAGTAGAACCTGTCCTCCCCTTAGACAGGTCAAACAGTAGAACCTGTCCTCCCCTTAGACAGGTCAAACAGTAGAACCTGTCCTCCCCTTAGACAGGTCAAACAGTGGAACCTGTCCTCCCCTTAGTCAGGTCAAACAGTAGAACCTGACCTTCCCTTAGAGAGGTCAAACAGTAGAACCTGTCCATCCCTTAGACAGGTCAAACAGTAGAACCTGTCCTCCCCTTAGACAGGTCAAACAGTGGAACCTGTCCTTCCCTTACACAGGTCAAACAGTAGAAACTGTCCTCCCCTTAGATAGGTCTAACAGTAGAACCTGTCCTCCCCTTTCACAGGTCAAACAGTGGAACCTGTCCTCCCCTTAGACAGGTCAAACAGTGGAACCTGTCCTCCCCTTACACAGGTCAAACAGTAGAACCTGTCCTCCCCTTACACAGGTCAAACAGTATAACCTGTCCTCCCCTTACACAGGTCAAACAGTGGAACCTGTCCTCCCTTTAAACAGGTCAAACAGTGAAACCTGTCCTTCCCTTAGACCGGTCAAACAGTAGAACCTGTCCTCCCCTTACACAGGTAAAACATTGGAACCTGTCCTCCCTTTAAACAGGTCAAACAGTGAAACCTGTCCTTCCCTTAGACCGGTCAAACAGTAGAACCTGTCCTCCCCTTACACAGGTAAAACATTGGAACCTGTCCTCCCTTTAAACAGGTCAAACAGTGTAACCTGTCCTTCCCTTAGACAGGTCAAATAGTAAAACCGGTCCTCCCCTTACACAGGTCAAACAGTAGAACCTGTCCTCCCTTTAGACAGGTCAAACAGTAGAACCTGTCCTTCCCTTCAACAGGTCAAACAGTAGAACCTGTCCTCCCCTTAAACAGGTCAAACAGTAGAACCTGTCCTCCCCTTAGACAGGTCAAACAGTAGAACCTGTCCTCCACTTACACAGGTCAAACAGTGTAACCTGTCCTCCCCTTAGACAGGTCAAACAGTATAACCTGTCCTCCCCTTACACAGGTCAAACAGTGGAACCTGTCCTCCCCTTAGACAGGTCAATCAGTGGAACCTGTCCTCCCCTTAGACAGGTCAAACAGTGGAACCTGTCCTCCCCTTAGTCAGGTCAAACAGTAGAACCTGACCTTCCCTTAGACAGGTCAATCAGTGGAACCTGTCCTCCCCTTAGACAGGTCAAACAGTAGAACCTGTCCTCCCCTTAGACAGGTCAAACAGTGGAACCTGTCCTCCCCTTAGTCAGGTCAAACAGTAGAACCTGACCTTCCCTTAGAGAGGTCAAACAGTAGAACCTGTCCTTCCCTTAGACAGGTCAAACAGTAGAACCTGTCCTCCCCTTAGACAGGTCAAACAGTGGAACCTGTCCTTCCCTTACACAGGTCAAACAGTAGAAACTGTCCTCCCCTTAGATAGGTCAAACAGTAGAACCTGTCCTCCCCTTTAACAGGTCAAACAGTGGAACCTGTCCTGCCCTTAGACAGGTCAAACAGTGGAACCTGTCCTCCCCTTACACAGGTCAAACAAGAGAACCTGTCCTCCCCTTACACAGGTCAAACAGTATAACCTGTCCTTCCCTTACACAGGTTAAACAGTGGAACCTGTCCTCCCTTTAAACAGGTCAAACAGTGAAACCTGTCCTTCCCTTAGACAGGTCAAACAGTATAACCTGTCCTTCCCTTACACAGGTCAAACAGTGGAACCTGTCCTCCCTTTAAACAGGTCAAACAGTGTAACCTGTCCTTCCCTTAGACAGGTCAAACAGTAAAACCGGTCCTCCCCTTACACAGGTCAAACAGTAGAACCTGTCCTCCCCTTAGACAGGTCAAACAGTAGAACCTGTCCTTCCCTTCACCAGGTCAAACAGTAGAACCTGTCCTCCCCTTAAACAGGTCAAACAGTAGAACCTGTCCTCCCCTTAGACAGGTGAAACAGTAGAACCTGTCCTCCACTTACACAGGTCAATCAGTGTAACCTGTCCTCCCCTTAGACAGGTCAAACAGTAGAACCTGTCCTCCCCTTACACAGGTCAAACAGTAGAACCTGTCCTCCCCTTACACAGGTCAAACAGTGGAACCTGTCCTTCCCTTACACAGGTCAAACAGTAGAAACTGTCCTCCCCTTAGATAGGTCAAACAGTAGAACCTGTCCTCCCCTTTAACAGGTCAAACAGTGGAACCTGTCCTGCCCTTAGACAGGTCAAACAGTGGAACCTGTCCTCCCCTTACACAGGTCAAACAAGAGAACCTGTCCTCCCCTTACACAGGTCAAACAGTATAACCTGTCCTTCCCTTACACAGGTCAAACAGTGGAACCTGTCCTCCCTTTAAACAGGTCAAACAGTGAAACCTGTCCTTCCCTTAGACAGGTCAAACAGTATAACCTGTCCTCCCCTTACACAGGTCAAACAGTGGAACCTGTCCTCCCTTTAAACAGGTCAAACAGTGAAACCTGTCCTTCCCTTAGACCGGTCAAACAGTAGAACCTGTCCTCCCCTTACACAGGTAAAACATTGGAACCTGTCCTCCCTTTAAACAGGTCAAACAGTGTAACCTGTCCTTCCCTTAGACAGGTCAAACAGTAAAACCGGTCCTCCCCTTACACAGGTCAAACAGTAGAACCTGTCCTCCCTTTAGACAGGTCAAACAGTAGAACCTGTCCTTCCCTTCAACAGGTCAAACAGTAGAACCTGTCCTCCCCTTAAACAGGTCAAACAGTAGAACCTGTCCTCCCCTTAGACAGGTCAAACAGTAGAACCTGTCCTCCACTTACACAGGTCAAACAGTGTAACCTGTCCTCCCCTTAGACAGGTCAAACAGTAGAACCTGTCCTCCCCTTACACAGGTCAAACAGTAGAACCTGTCCTCCCCTTAGACAGGTCAAACAGTGGAACCTGTCCTCCCCTCAGACAGGTCAAACAGTGGAACCTGTCCTCCCGTTACACAGGTCAAACAGTGGAACCTGTCCTCCCCTTAGACAGGTCAAACAGTGTAACCAGTCCTTCCCTTACACAGGTCAAACAGTAGATCCTGTCCTCCCCTTAGACAGGTCAAACAGTAGAACCTGTCCTCCCCTTACACAGGTCAAACAGTAGAACCTGTCCTCCCCTTAGACAGGTCAAACAGTAGAACCTGTCCTCCCCTTAGACAAGTCAAACAGTGTAACCTGTCCTCCCCTTAGACAGGTCAAACAGTAGAACCTGTCCTCCCCTTACACAGGTCAAACAGTGGAACCTGTCCTCCCCTTAGACAGGTCAATCAGTGGAACCTGTCCTCCCCTTAGACAGGTCAAACAGTAGAACCTGTCCTCCCCTTAGACAGGTCAAACAGTGGAACCTGTCCTCCCCTTAGTCAGGTCAAACAGTAGAACCTGACCTTCCCTTAGACAGGTCAATCAGTGGAACCTGTCCTCCCCTTAGACAGGTCAAACAGTAGAACCTGTCCTCCCCTTAGACAGGTCAAACAGTGGAACCTGTCCTCCCCTTAGTCAGGTCAAACAGTAGAACCTGACCTTCCCTTAGAGAGGTCAAACTGTAGAACCTGTCCTTCCCTTAGACAGGTCAAACAGTAGAACCTGTCCTCCCCTTAGACAGGTCAAACAGTGGAACCTGTCCTTCCCTTACACAGGTCAAACAGTAGAAACTGTCCTCCCCTTAGATAGGTCAAACAGTAGAACCTGTCCTCCCCTTAGACAGGTCAAACAGTAGAACCTGTCCTCCCCTTACACAGGTCAAACAGTAGAACCTGTCCTCCCCTTAGACAGGTCAAACAGTGGAACCTGTCCTCCCCTCAGACAGGTCAAACAGTGGAACCTGTCCTCCCGTTACACAGGTCAAACAGTGGAACCTGTCCTCCCCTTAGACAGGTCAAACAGTGTAACCAGTCCTTCCCTTACACAGGTCAAACAGTAGATCCTGTCCTCCCCTTAGACAGGTCAAACAGTAGAACCTGTCCTCCCCTTACACAGGTCAAACAGTAGAACCTGTCCTCCCCTTAGACAGGTCAAACAGTAGAACCTGTCCTCCCCTTAGACAAGTCAAACAGTGTAACCTGTCCTCCCCTTAGACAGGTCAAACTGTAGAACCTGTCCTTCCCTTAGACAGGTCAAACAGTAGAACCTGTCCTCCCCTTAGACAGGTCAAACAGTGGAACCTGTCCTTCCCTTACACAGGTCAAACAGTAGAAACTGTCCTCCCCTTAGATAGGTCAAACAGTAGAACCTGTCCTCCCCTTTAACAGGTCAAACAGTGGAACCTGTCCTGCCCTTAGACAGGTCAAACAGTGGAACCTGTCCTCCCCTTACACAGGTCAAACAAGAGAACCTGTCCTCCCCTTACACAGGTCAAACAGTATAACCTGTCCTTCCCTTACACAGGTCAAACAGTGGAACCTGTCCTCCCTTTAAACAGGTCAAACAGTGAAACCTGTCCTTCCCTTAGACAGGTCAAACAGTATAACCTGTCCTTCCCTTACACAGGTCAAACAGTGGAACCTGTCCTCCCTTTAAACAGGTCAAACAGTGTAACCTGTCCTTCCCTTAGACAGGTCAAACAGTAGAACCTGTCCTCCCCTTAGACAGGTCAAACAGTAGAACCTGTCCTTCCCTTCAACAGGTCAAACAGTAGAACCTGTCCTCCCCTTAAACAGGTCAAACAGTAGAACCTGTCCTCCCCTTAGACAGGTGAAACAGTAGAACCTGTCCTCCACTTACACAGGTCAATCAGTGTAACCTGTCCTCCCCTTAGACAGGTCAAACAGTAGAACCTGTCCTCCCCTTACACAGGTCAAACAGTAGAACCTGTCCTCCCCTTACACAGGTCAAACAGTGGAACCTGTCCTCCCCTTAGACAGGTCAAACAGTGTAACCAGTCCTTCCCTTACACAGGTCAAACAGTAGATCCTGTCCTCCCCTTAGACAGGTCAAACAGTAGAACCTGTCCTCCCCTTACACAGGTCAAACAGTAGAACCTGTCCTCCCCTTAGACAGGTCAAACAGTAGAACCTGTCCTCCCCTTAGACAAGTCAAACAGTGTAACCTGTCCTCCCCTTAGACAGGTCAAACAGTAGAACCTGTCCTCCCCTTACACAGGTCAAACAGTGGAACCTGTCCTCCCCTTAGACAGGTCAATCAGTGGAACCTGTCCTCCCCTTAGACAGGTCAAACAGTAGAACCTGTCCTCCCCTTAGACAGGTCAAACTGTGGAACCTGTCCTCCCCTTAGTCAGGTCAAACAGTAGAACCTGACCTTCCCTTAGACAGGTCAATCAGTGGAACCTGTCCTCCCCTTAGACAGGTCAAACAGTCGAACCTGTCCTCCCCTTAGACAGGTCAAACAGTGGAACCTGTCCTCCCCTTAGTCAGGTCAAACAGTAGAAACTGACCTTCCCTTAGAGAGGTCAAACAGTAGAACCTGTCCTTCCCTTAGACAGGTCAAACAGTAGAACCTGTCCTCCCCTTTGACAGGTCAAACAGTGGAACCTGTCCTTCCCTTACACAGGTCAAACAGTAGAAACTGTCCTCCCCTTAGATAGGTCAAACAGTAGAACCTGTCCTCCCCTTTAACAGGTCAAACAGTGGAACCTGTCCTGCCCTTAGACAGGTCAAACAGTGGAACCTGTCCTCCCCTTACACAGGTCAAACAAGAGAACCTGTCCTCCCCTTACACAGGTCAAACAGTATAACCTGTCCTTCCCTTACACAGGTCAAACAGTGGAACCTGTCCTCCCTTTAAACAGGTCAAACAGTGAAACCTGTCCTTCCCTTAGACAGGTCAAACAGTATAACCTGTCCTTCCCTTACACAGGTCAAACAGTGGAACCTGTCCTCCCTTTAAACAGGTCAAACAGTGTAACCTGTCCTTCCCTTAGACAGGTCAAACAGTAAAACCGGTCCTCCCCTTACACAGGTCAAACAGTAGAACCTGTCCTCCCCTTAGACAGGTCAAACAGTAGAACCTGTCCTTCCCTTCAACAGGTCAAACAGTACAACCTGTCCTCCCCTTAAACAGGTCAAACAGTAGAACCTGTCCTCCCCTTAGACAGGTCAAACAGTAGAACCTGTCCTCCACTTACACGTCAATCAGTGTAACCTGTCCTCCCCTTAGACAGGTCAAACAGTAGAACCTGTCCTCCCCTTAAACAGGTCAAACAGTAGAACCTGTCCTCCCCTTAGACAGGTCAAACAGTGGAACCTGTCCTCGCCTCAGACAGGTCAAACAGTGGAACCTGTCCTCCCGTTACACAGGTCAAACAGTGGAACCTGTCCTCCCCTTAGACAGGTCAAACAGTAGAACCTGTCCTTCCCTTACACAGGTCAAACAGTAGAACCTGTCCTCCCCTTAGACAGGTCAAACAGTAGAACCTGTCCTCCCCTTAGAGAGGTCAAACAGTAGAACCTGTCCATCCCTTAGACAGGTCAAACAGTAGAACCTGTCCTCCCCTTAGACAGGTCAAACAGTGGAACCTGTCCTTCCCTTACACAGGTCAAACAGTAGAACCTGTCCTCCACTTACACAGGTCAATCAGTGCAACCTGTCCTCCCCTTAGACAGGTCAAACAGTAGAACCTGTCCTCCCCTTACACAGGTCAAACAGTAGAACCTGTCCTCCCCTTAGACAGGTCAAACAGTGGAACCTGTCCTCCCCTCAGACAGGTCAAACAGTGGAACCTGTCCTCCCGTTACACAGGTCAAACAGTGGAACCTGTCCTCCCCTTAGACAGGTCAAACAGTAGAACCTGTCCTCCCCTTAGACAGGTCAAACAGTAGAACCTGTCCTCCCCTTAGACAGGTCAAACAGTAGAACCTGTCCTCCCCTTAGACAGGTCAAACAGTGGAACCTGTCCTCCCCTTAGTCAGGTCAAACAGTAGAACCTGACCTTCCCTTAGAGAGGTCAAACAGTAGAACCTGTCCATCCCTTAGACAGGTCAAACAGTAGAACCTGTCCTCCCCTTAGACAGGTCAAACAGTGGAACCTGTCCTTCCCTTACACAGGTCAAACAGTAGAAACTGTCCTCCCCTTAGATAGGTCTAACAGTAGAACCTGTCCTCCCCTTTCACAGGTCAAACAGTGGAACCTGTCCTCCCCTTAGACAGGTCAAACAGTGGAACCTGTCCTCCCCTTACACAGGTCAAACAGTAGAACCTGTCCTCCCCTTACACAGGTCAAACAGTATAACCTGTCCTCCCCTTACACAGGTCAAACAGTGGAACCTGTCCTCCCTTTAAACAGGTCAAACAGTGAAACCTGTCCTTCCCTTAGACCGGTCAAACAGTAGAACCTGTCCTCCCCTTACACAGGTAAAACATTGGAACCTGTCCTCCCTTTAAACAGGTCAAACAGTGAAACCTGTCCTTCCCTTAGACCGGTCAAACAGTAGAACCTGTCCTCCCCTTACACAGGTAAAACATTGGAACCTGTCCTCCCTTTAAACAGGTCAAACAGTGTAACCTGTCCTTCCCTTAGACAGGTCAAATAGTAAAACCGGTCCTCCCCTTACACAGGTCAAACAGTAGAACCTGTCCTCCCTTTAGACAGGTCAAACAGTAGAACCTGTCCTTCCCTTCAACAGGTCAAACAGTAGAACCTGTCCTCCCCTTAAACAGGTCAAACAGTAGAACCTGTCCTCCCCTTAGACAGGTCAAACAGTAGAACCTGTCCTCCACTTACACAGGTCAAACAGTGTAACCTGTCCTCCCCTTAGACAGGTCAAACAGTATAACCTGTCCTCCCCTTACACAGGTCAAACAGTGGAACCTGTCCTCCCCTTAGACAGGTCAATCAGTGGAACCTGTCCTCCCCTTAGACAGGTCAAACAGTGGAACCTGTCCTCCCCTTAGTCAGGTCAAACAGTAGAACCTGACCTTCCCTTAGACAGGTCAATCAGTGGAACCTGTCCTCCCCTTAGACAGGTCAAACAGTAGAACCTGTCCTCCCCTTAGACAGGTCAAACAGTGGAACCTGTCCTCCCCTTAGTCAGGTCAAACAGTAGAACCTGACCTTCCCTTAGAGAGGTCAAACAGTAGAACCTGTCCTTCCCTTAGACAGGTCAAACAGTAGAACCTGTCCTCCCCTTAGACAGGTCAAACAGTGGAACCTGTCCTTCCCTTACACAGGTCAAACAGTAGAAACTGTCCTCCCCTTAGATAGGTCAAACAGTAGAACCTGTCCTCCCCTTTAACAGGTCAAACAGTGGAACCTGTCCTGCCCTTAGACAGGTCAAACAGTGGAACCTGTCCTCCCCTTACACAGGTCAAACAAGAGAACCTGTCCTCCCCTTACACAGGTCAAACAGTATAACCTGTCCTTCCCTTACACAGGTCAAACAGTGGAACCTGTCCTCCCTTTAAACAGGTCAAACAGTGAAACCTGTCCTTCCCTTAGACAGGTCAAACAGTATAACCTGTCCTTCCCTTACACAGGTCAAACAGTGGAACCTGTCCTCCCTTTAAACAGGTCAAACAGTGTAACCTGTCCTTCCCTTAGACAGGTCAAACAGTAAAACCGGTCCTCCCCTTACACAGGTCAAACAGTAGAACCTGTCCTCCCCTTAGACAGGTCAAACAGTAGAACCTGTCCTTCCCTTCACCAGGTCAAACAGTAGAACCTGTCCTCCCCTTAAACAGGTCAAACAGTAGAACCTGTCCTCCCCTTAGACAGGTGAAACAGTAGAACCTGTCCTCCACTTACACAGGTCAATCAGTGTAACCTGTCCTCCCCTTAGACAGGTCAAACAGTAGAACCTGTCCTCCCCTTACACAGGTCAAACAGTAGAACCTGTCCTCCCCTTACACAGGTCAAACAGTGGAACCTGTCCTCCCCTTAGACAGGTCAAACAGTGTAACCAGTCCTTCCCTTACACAGGTCAAACAGTAGATCCTGTCCTCCCCTTAGACAGGTCAAACAGTAGAACCTGTCCTCCCCTTACACAGGTCAAACAGTAGAACCTGTCCTCCCCTTAGACAGGTCAAACAGTAGAACCTGTCCTCCCCTTAGACAAGTCAAACAGTGTAACCTGTCCTCCCCTTAGACAGGTCAAACAGTAGAACCTGTCCTCCCCTTACACAGGTCAAACAGTGGAACCTGTCCTCCCCTTAGACAGGTCAATCAGTGGAACCTGTCCTCCCCTTAGACAGGTCAAACAGTAGAACCTGTCCTCCCCTTAGACAGGTCAAACTGTGGAACCTGTCCTCCCCTTAGTCAGGTCAAACAGTAGAACCTGACCTTCCCTTAGACAGGTCAATCAGTGGAACCTGTCCTCCCCTTAGACAGGTCAAACAGTAGAACCTGTCCTCCCCTTAGACAGGTCAAACAGTGGAACCTGTCCTCCCCTTAGTCAGGTCAAACAGTAGAACCTGACCTTCCCTTAGAGAGGTCAAACAGTAGAACCTGTCCTTCCCTTAGACAGGTCAAACAGTAGAACCTGTCCTCCCCTTTGACAGGTCAAACAGTGGAACCTGTCCTACCCTTACACAGGTCAAACAGTAGAAACTGTCCTCCCCTTAGATAGGTCAAACAGTAGAACCTGTCCTCCCCTTTAACAGGTCAAACAGTGGAACCTGTCCTGCCCTTAGACAGGTCAAACAGTGGAACCTGTCCTCCCCTTACACAGGTCAAACAAGAGAACCTGTCCTCCCCTTACACAGGTCAAACAGTATAACCTGTCCTTCCCTTACACAGGTCAAACAGTGGAACCTGTCCTCCCTTTAAACAGGTCAAACAGTGAAACCTGTCCTTCCCTTAGACAGGTCAAACAGTATAACCTGTCCTTCCCTTACACAGGTCAAACAGTGGAACCTGTCCTCCCTTTAAACAGGTCAAACAGTGTAACCTGTCCTTCCCTTAGACAGGTCAAACAGTAAAACCGGTCCTCCCCTTACACAGGTCAAACAGTAGAACCTGTCCTCCCCTTAGACAGGTCAAACAGTAGAACCTGTCCTTCCCTTCAACAGGTCAAACAGTACAACCTGTCCTCCCCTTAAACAGGTCAAACAGTAGAACCTGTCCTCCCCTTAGACAGGTCAAACAGTAGAACCTGTCCTCCACTTACACAGGTCAATCAGTGTAACCTGTCCTCCCCTTAGACAGGTCAAACAGTAGAACCTGTCCTCCCCTTAAACAGGTCAAACAGTAGAACCTGTCCTCCCCTTAGACAGGTCAAACAGTGGAACCTGTCCTCGCCTCAGACAGGTCAAACAGTGGAACCTGTCCTCCCGTTACACAGGTCAAACAGTGGAACCTGTCCTCCCCTTAGACAGGTCAAACAGTAGAACCTGTCCTTCCCTTACACAGGTCAAACAGTAGAACCTGTCCTCCCCTTAGACAGGTCAAACAGTAGAACCTGTCCTCCCCTTAGAGAGGTCAAACAGTAGAACCTGTCCATCCCTTAGACAGGTCAAACAGTAGAACCTGTCCTCCCCTTAGACAGGTCAAACAGTGGAACCTGTCCTTCCCTTACACAGGTCAAACAGTAGAACCTGTCCTCCACTTACACAGGTCAATCAGTGCAACCTGTCCTCCCCTTAGACAGGTCAAACAGTAGAACCTGTCCTCCCCTTACACAGGTCAAACAGTAGAACCTGTCCTCCCCTTAGACAGGTCAAACAGTGGAACCTGTCCTCCCCTCAGACAGGTCAAACAGTGGAACCTGTCCTCCCGTTACACAGGTCAAACAGTGGAACCTGTCCTCCCCTTAGACAGGTCAAACAGTAGAACCTGTCCTCCCCTTAGACAGGTCAAACAGTAGAACCTGTCCTCCCCTTAGACAGGTCAAACAGTAGAACCTGTCCTCCCCTTAGACAGGTCAAACAGTGGAACCTGTCCTCCCCTTAGTCAGGTCAAACAGTAGAACCTGACCTTCCCTTAGAGAGGTCAAACAGTAGAACCTGTCCATCCCTTAGACAGGTCAAACAGTAGATCCTGTCCTCCCCTTAGACAGGTCAAACAGTGGAACCTGTCCTTCCCTTACACAGGTCAAACAGTAGAAACTGTCCTCCCCTTAGATAGGTCAAACAGTAGAACCTGTCCTCCCCTTTCACAGGTCAAACAGTGGAACCTGTCCTCCCCTTAGACAGGTCAAACAGTGGAACCTGTCCTCCCCTTACACAGGTCAAACAGTAGAACCTGTCCTCCCCTTACACAGGTCAAACAGTATAACCTGTCCTCCCCTTACACAGGTCAAACAGTGGAACCTGTCCTCCCTTTAAACAGGTCAAACAGTGAAACCTGTCCTTCCCTTAGACCGGTCAAACAGTAGAACCTGTCCTCCCCTTACACAGGTAAAACATTGGAACCTGTCCTCCCTTTAAACAGGTCAAACAGTGTAACCTGTCCTTCCCTTAGACAGGTCAAATAGTAAAACCGGTCCTCCCCTTACACAGGTCAAACAGTAGAACCTGTCCTCCCTTTAGACAGGTCAAACAGTAGAACCTGTCCTTCCCTTCAACAGGTCAAACAGTAGAACCTGTCCTCCCCTTAAACAGGTCAAACAGTAGAACCTGTCCTCCCCTTAGACAGGTCAAACAGTAGAACCTGTCCTCCACTTACACAGGTCAAACAGTGTAACCTGTCCTCCCCTTAGACAGGTCAAACAGTAGAACCTGTCCTCCCCTTACACAGGTCAAACAGTGGAACCTGTCCTCCCCTTAGACAGGTCAATCAGTGGAACCTGTCCTCCCCTTAGACAGGTCAAACAGTGGAACCTGTCCTCCCCTTAGTCAGGTCAAACAGTAGAACCTGACCTTCCCTTAGACAGGTCAATCAGTGGAACCTGTCCTCCCCTTAGACAGGTCAAACAGTAGAACCTGTCCTCCCCTTAGACAGGTCAAACAGTGGAACCTGTCCTCCCCTTCGTCAGGTCAAACAGTAGAACCTGACCTTCCCTTAGAGAGGTCAAACAGTAGAACCTGTCCTTCCCTTAGACAGGTCAAACAGTAGAACCTGTCCTCCCCTTAGACAGGTCAAACAGTGGAACCTGTCCTTCCCTTACTCAGGTCAAACAGTAGAAACTGTCCTCCCCTTAGATAGGTCAAACAGTAGAACCTGTCCTCCCCTTTCACAGGTCAAACAGTGGAACCTGTCCTCCCCTTAGACAGGTCAAACAGTGGAACCTGTCCTCCCCTTACACAGGTCAAACAGTAGAACCTGTCCTCCCCTTACACAGGTCAAACAGTATAACCTGTCCTTCCCTTACACAGGTCAAACAGTGGAACCTGTCCTCCCTTTAAACAGGTCAAACAGTGAAACCTGTCCTTCCCTTAGACAGGTCAAACAGTAGAACCTGTCCTCCCCTTACACAGGTCAAACAGTGGAACCTGTCCTCCCTTTAAACAGGTCAAACAGTGTAACCTGTCCTTCCCTTAGAAAGGTCAAACAGTAAAACCGGTCCTCCCCTTACACAGGTCAAACAGTAGAACCTGTCCTCCCCTTAGACAGGTCAAACAGTAGAACCTGTCCTTCCCTTCAACAGGTCAAACAGTAGAACCTGTCCTCCCCTTAAACAGGTCAAACAGTAGAACCTGTCCTCCCCTTAGACAGGTCAAACAGTAGAACCTGTCCTCCACTTACACAGGTCAATCAGTGTAACCTGTCCTCCCCTTAGACAGGTCAAACAGTAGAACCTGTCCTCCCCTTACACAGGTCAAACAGTAGAACCTGTCCTCCCCTTAGACAGGTCAAACAGTAGAACCTGTCCTCCACTTACACAGGTCAAACAGTGTAACCTGTCCTCCCCTTAGACAGGTCAAACAGTAGAACCTGTCCTCCCCTTACACAGGTCAAACAGTGGAACCTGTCCTCCCCTTAGACAGGTCAATCAGTGGAACCTGTCCTCCCCTTAGACAGGTCAAACAGTAGAACCTGTCCTCCCCTTAGACAGGTCAAACAGTGGAACCTGTCCTCCCCTTAGTCAGGTCAAACAGTAGAACCTGACCTTCCCTTAGACAGGTCAATCAGTGGAACCTGTCCTCCCCTTAGACAGGTCAAACAGTAGAACCTGTCCTCCCCTTAGACAGGTCAAACAGTGGAACCTGTCCTCCCCTTAGTCAGGTCAAACAGTAGAACCTGACCTTCCCTTAGAGAGGTCAAACAGTAGAACCTGTCCATCCCTTAGACAGGTCAAACAGTAGAACCTGTCCTCCCCTTAGACAGGTCAAACAGTGGAACCTGTCCTTCCCTTACACAGGTCAAACAGTAGAAACTGTCCTCCCCTTAGATAGGTCAAACAGTAGAACCTGTCCTCCCCTTTCACAGGTCAAACAGTGGAACCTGTCCTCCCCTTAGACAGGTCAAACAGTGGAACCTGTCCTCCCCTTACACAGGTCAAACAGTAGAACCTGTCCTCCCCTTACACAGGTCAAACAGTATAACCTGTCCTTCCCTTACACAGGTCAAACAGTGGAACCTGTCCTCCCTTTAAACAGGTCAAACAGTGAAACCTGTCCTTCCCTTAGACAGGTCAAACAGTAGAACCTGTCCTCCCCTTACACAGGTCAAACAGTGGAACCTGTCCTCCCTTTAAACAGGTCAAACAGTGTAACCTGTCCTTCCCTTAGACAGGTCAAACAGTAAAACCGGTCCTCCCCTTACACAGGTCAAACAGTAGAACCTGTCCTCCCCTTAGACAGGTCAAACAGTAGAACCTGTCCTTCCCTTCAACAGGTCAAACAGTAGAACCTGTCCTCCCCTTAAACAGGTCAAACAGTAGAACCTGTCCTCCCCTTAGACAGGTCAAACAGTAGAACCTGTCCTCCACTTACACAGGTCAATCAGTGTAACCTGTCCTCCCCTTAGACAGGTCAAACAGTAGAACCTGTCCTCCCCTTACACAGGTCAAACAGTAGAACCTGTCCTCCCCTTAGACAGGTCAAACAGTGGAACCTGTCCTCCCCTCAGACAGGTCAAACAGTGGAACCTGTCCTCCCTTTACACAGGTCAAACAGTGGAACCTGTCCTCCCCTTAGACAGGTCAAACAGTAGAACCTGTCCTTCCCTTACACAGGTCAAACAGTAGAACCTGTCCTCCCCTTACACAGGTCAAACAGTGGAACCTGTCATCCCCTTAGACAGGTCAAACAGTGGAACCTGGCCTCCCCTTAGACAGGTCAAACAGTGGAACCTGTCCTCCCCTTAGACAGGTCAAACAGTGGAACCTGTCCTCCCCTTTAAACAGGTCAAACAGTGGAACCTGTCCTTGCCTTAGACAGGTCAAACAGTAGAACCTGTCCTCCCCTTACACAGGTCAAACAGTAGAACCTGTCCACCCCTTAAACAGGTCAAACAGTGGAACCTGTCCTCCCCTTAAACAGGTCAAACAGTAAAACCGGGCCTCCCCTTAAACAGGTCAAACAGTGGAACCTGTCCTCCCCTTACACAGGTCAAACAGTGGAACCTGTCCTCCCCTTAGACAGGTCAAACAGTGGAACCTGTCCTCCCCTTAGACAGGTCAAACAGTGGAACCTGTCCTCCCCTTAGACAGGTCAAACAGTAGAACCTGTCCTCCCCTTACACAGGTCAAACAGTAGAACCTGTCCTCCCCTTAGACAGGTCAAACAGTAGAACCTGTCCTCCCCTTACACAGGTCAAACAGTATAACCTGTCCTCCCCTTACACAGGTCAAACAGTGGAACATGTCCTCCCCTTAGACAGGTCAAAAAGTGGAACCTGTCCTCCCCTTACACAGGTCAAACAGTGGAACCTGTCCTCCCCTTACACAGGTCAAACAGTGGAACCTGTCCTCCCCTTACACAGGTCAAACAGTGGAACCTGTCCTCCCCTTAGACAGGTCAAACAGTAGAACCTGTCCTTCCTTTACACAGGTCAAACAGTAGAACCTGTCCTCCCCTTAGACAGGTCAAACAGTAGAACCTGTCCTCCCCTTACACAGGTCAAACAGTAGAACCTGTCCTCCCCTTACACAAGTCAAACAGTGGAACCTGTCCTCCCCTTAGACAGGTCAAACAGTGGAACCTGTCTTCCCTTAAACAGGTCAAACAGTGGAACCTGTCCTCCCCTTACACAGGTCAAACAGTGGAACCTGTCCTCCCCTTAGACAGGTCAAACAGTAGAACCTGTCCTTCCTTTACACAGGTCAAACAGTAGAACCTGTCCTCCCCTGAGACAGGTCAAACAGTAGAACCTGTCCACCCCTTACACAGGTCAAACAGTGGAACCTGTCCTCCCCTTAGACAGGTCAAACAGTAGAACCTGTCCTCCCCTTACACAGGTCAAACAGTGGAACCTGTCCTCCCCTTACACAGGTCAAACAGTAGAACCTGTCCTCCCCTTACACAGGTCAAACAGTGGAACCTTTCCTCCCATAACACTGGTCAAACTGTAGAACCTGTCCTTCCTTTACACAGGTCAAACAGTAGAACCTGTCCTCCCCTTAGACAGGTCAAACAGTAGAACATGTCCTCCCCTTACACAGGTCAAACAGTAGAACCTGTCCTCCCCTTACACAGGTCAAACAGTGGAACCTGTCCTCCCCTTACACAGGTCAAACAGTAGAACCTGTCCTCCCCTTAGATAGGTCAAACAGTAGAACCTGTCCTCCCCTTAGACATGTCAAACAGTAGAACCAGTCCTTCCCTTAGACAGGTCAAACAGTAGAACCTGTCCTTCCCTTAGACAGGTCAAACAGTAGAACCTGTCCTCCACTTAGACAGGTCAAACAGTGGAACCTGTCCTTCCCTTACACAGGTCAAACAGTAGAACCTGTCCTCCCCTTAGACAGGTCAAACAGTGGAACCTGTCCTCCCCTTACACAGGTCAAACAGTGGAACCTGTCCTCCCCTTAGACAGGTCAAACAGTAGAACCTGTCCTCCCCTTACACAGGTCAAACAGTAGAACCTGTCCTCCCCTTAGACAGGTCAAACAGTAGAACCTGTCCTCCCCTTAGACAAGTCAAACAGTGTAACCTGTCCTCCCCTTAGACAGGTCAAACAGTAGAACCTGTCCTCCCCTTACACAGGTCAAACAGTGGAACCTGTCCTCCCCTTAGACAGGTCAATCAGTGGAACCTGTCCTCCCCTTAGACAGGTCAAACAGTAGAACCTGTCCTCCCCTTAGACAGGTCAAACTGTGGAACCTGTCCTCCCCTTAGTCAGGTCAAACAGTAGAACCTGACCTTCCCTTAGACAGGTCAATCAGTGGAACCTGTCCTCCCCTTAGACAGGTCAAACAGTAGAACCTGTCCTCCCCTTAGACAGGTCAAACAGTGGAACCTGTCCTCCCCTTAGTCAGGTCAAACAGTAGAACCTGACCTTCCCTTAGAGAGGTCAAACAGTAGAACCTGTCCTTCCCTTAGACAGGTCAAACAGTAGAACCTGTCCTCCCCTTTGACAGGTCAAACAGTGGAACCTGTCCTACCCTTACACAGGTCAAACAGTAGAAACTGTCCTCCCCTTAGATAGGTCAAACAGTAGAACCTGTCCTCCCCTTTAACAGGTCAAACAGTGGAACCTGTCCTGCCCTTAGACAGGTCAAACAGTGGAACCTGTCCTCCCCTTACACAGGTCAAACAAGAGAACCTGTCCTCCCCTTACACAGGTCAAACAGTATAACCTGTCCTTCCCTTACACAGGTCAAACAGTGGAACCTGTCCTCCCTTTAAACAGGTCAAACAGTGAAACCTGTCCTTCCCTTAGACAGGTCAAACAGTATAACCTGTCCTTCCCTTACACAGGTCAAACAGTGGAACCTGTCCTCCCTTTAAACAGGTCAAACAGTGTAACCTGTCCTTCCCTTAGACAGGTCAAACAGTAAAACCGGTCCTCCCCTTACACAGGTCAAACAGTAGAACCTGTCCTCCCCTTAGACAGGTCAAACAGTAGAACCTGTCCTTCCCTTCAACAGGTCAAACAGTACAACCTGTCCTCCCCTTAAACAGGTCAAACAGTAGAACCTGTCCTCCCCTTAGACAGGTCAAACAGTAGAACCTGTCCTCCACTTACACAGGTCAATCAGTGTAACCTGTCCTCCCCTTAGACAGGTCAAACAGTAGAACCTGTCCTCCCCTTAAACAGGTCAAACAGTAGAACCTGTCCTCCCCTTAGACAGGTCAAACAGTGGAACCTGTCCTCGCCTCAGACAGGTCAAACAGTGGAACCTGTCCTCCCGTTACACAGGTCAAACAGTGGAACCTGTCCTCCCCTTAGACAGGTCAAACAGTAGAACCTGTCCTTCCCTTACACAGGTCAAACAGTAGAACCTGTCCTCCCCTTAGACAGGTCAAACAGTAGAACCTGTCCTCCCCTTAGAGAGGTCAAACAGTAGAACCTGTCCATCCCTTAGACAGGTCAAACAGTAGAACCTGTCCTCCCCTTAGACAGGTCAAACAGTGGAACCTGTCCTTCCCTTACACAGGTCAAACAGTAGAACCTGTCCTCCACTTACACAGGTCAATCAGTGCAACCTGTCCTCCCCTTAGACAGGTCAAACAGTAGAACCTGTCCTCCCCTTACACAGGTCAAACAGTAGAACCTGTCCTCCCCTTAGACAGGTCAAACAGTGGAACCTGTCCTCCCCTCAGACAGGTCAAACAGTGGAACCTGTCCTCCCGTTACACAGGTCAAACAGTGGAACCTGTCCTCCCCTTAGACAGGTCAAACAGTAGAACCTGTCCTCCCCTTAGACAGGTCAAACAGTAGAACCTGTCCTCCCCTTAGACAGGTCAAACAGTAGAACCTGTCCTCCCCTTAGACAGGTCAAACAGTGGAACCTGTCCTCCCCTTAGTCAGGTCAAACAGTAGAACCTGACCTTCGCTTAGAGAGGTCAAACAGTAGAACCTGTCCATCCCTTAGACAGGTCAAACAGTAGAACCTGTCCTCCCCTTAGACAGGTCAAACAGTGGAACCTGTCCTTCCCTTACACAGGTCAAACAGTAGAAACTGTCCTCCCCTTAGATAGGTCAAACAGTAGAACCTGTCCTCCCCTTTCACAGGTCAAACAGTGGAACCTGTCCTCCCCTTAGACAGGTCAAACAGTGGAACCTGTCCTCCCCTTACACAGGTCAAACAGTAGAACCTGTCCTCCCCTTACACAGGTCAAACAGTATAACCTGTCCTCCCCTTACACAGGTCAAACAGTGGAACCTGTCCTCCCTTTAAACAGGTCAAACAGTGAAACCTGTCCTTCCCTTAGACCGGTCAAACAGTAGAACCTGTCCTCCCCTTACACAGGTAAAACATTGGAACCTGTCCTCCCTTTAAACAGGTCAAACAGTGTAACCTGTCCTTCCCTTAGACAGGTCAAATAGTAAAACCGGTCCTCCCCTTACACAGGTCAAACAGTAGAACCTGTCCTCCCTTTAGACAGGTCAAACAGTAGAACCTGTCCTTCCCTTCAACAGGTCAAACAGTAGAACCTGTCCTCCCCTTAAACAGGTCAAACAGTAGAACCTGTCCTCCCCTTAGACAGGTCAAACAGTAGAACCTGTCCTCCACTTACACAGGTCAAACAGTGTAACCTGTCCTCCCCTTAGACAGGTCAAACAGTAGAACCTGTCCTCCCCTTACACAGGTCAAACAGTGGAACCTGTCCTCCCCTTAGACAGGTCAATCAGTGGAACCTGTCCTCCCCTTAGACAGGTCAAACAGTGGAACCTGTCCTCCCCTTAGTCAGGTCAAACAGTAGAACCTGACCTTCCCTTAGACAGGTCAATCAGTGGAACCTGTCCTCCCCTTAGACAGGTCAAACAGTAGAACCTGTCCTCCCCTTAGACAGGTCAAACAGTGGAACCTGTCCTCCCCTTAGTCAGGTCAAACAGTAGAACCTGACCTTCCCTTAGAGAGGTCAAACAGTAGAACCTGTCCTTCCCTTAGACAGGTCAAACAGTAGAACCTGTCCTCCCCTTAGACAGGTCAAACAGTGGAACCTGTCCTTCCCTTACTCAGGTCAAACAGTAGAAACTGTCCTCCCCTTAGATAGGTCAAACAGTAGAACCTGTCCTCCCCTTTCACAGGTCAAACAGTGGAACCTGTCCTCCCCTTAGACAGGTCAAACAGTGGAACCTGTCCTCCCCTTACACAGGTCAAACAGTAGAACCTGTCCTCCCCTTACACAGGTCAAACAGTATAACCTGTCCTTCCCTTACACAGGTCAAACAGTGGAACCTGTCCTCCCTTTAAACAGGTCAAACAGTGAAACCTGTCCTTCCCTTAGACAGGTCAAACAGTAGAACCTGTCCTCCCCTTACACAGGTCAAACAGTGGAACCTGTCCTCCCTTTAAACAGGTCAAACAGTGTAACCTGTCCTTCCCTTAGAAAGGTCAAACAGTAAAACCGGTCCTCCCCTTACACAGGTCAAACAGTAGAACCTGTCCTCCCCTTAGACAGGTCAAACAGTAGAACCTGTCCTTCCCTTCAACAGGTCAAACAGTAGAACCTGTCCTCCCCTTAAACAGGTCAAACAGTAGAACCTGTCCTCCCCTTAGACAGGTCAAACAGTAGAACCTGTCCTCCACTTACACAGGTCAATCAGTGTAACCTGTCCTCCCCTTAGACAGGTCAAACAGTAGAACCTGTCCTCCCCTTACACAGGTCAAACAGTAGAACCTGTCCTCCCCTTAGACAGGTCAAACAGTAGAACCTGTCCTCCACTTACACAGGTCAAACAGTGTAACCTGTCCTCCCCTTAGACAGGTCAAACAGTAGAACCTGTCCTCCCCTTACACAGGTCAAACAGTGGAACCTGTCCTCCCCTTAGACAGGTCAATCAGTGGAACCTGTCCTCCCCTTAGACAGGTCAAACAGTAGAACCTGTCCTCCCCTTAGACAGGTCAAACAGTGGAACCTGTCCTCCCCTTAGTCAGGTCAAACAGTAGAACCTGACCTTCCCTTAGACAGGTCAATCAGTGGAACCTGTCCTCCCCTTAGACAGGTCAAACAGTAGAACCTGTCCTCCCCTTAGACAGGTCAAACAGTGGAACCTGTCCTCCCCTTAGTCAGGTCAAACAGTAGAACCTGACCTTCCCTTAGAGAGGTCAAACAGTAGAACCTGTCCATCCCTTAGACAGGTCAAACAGTAGAACCTGTCCTCCCCTTAGACAGGTCAAACAGTGGAACCTGTCCTTCCCTTACACAGGTCAAACAGTAGAAACTGTCCTCCCCTTAGATAGGTCAAACAGTAGAACCTGTCCTCCCCTTTCACAGGTCAAACAGTGGAACCTGTCCTCCCCTTAGACAGGTCAAACAGTGGAACCTGTCCTCCCCTTACACAGGTCAAACAGTAGAACCTGTCCTCCCCTTACACAGGTCAAACAGTATAACCTGTCCTTCCCTTACACAGGTCAAACAGTGGAACCTGTCCTCCCTTTAAACAGGTCAAACAGTGAAACCTGTCCTTCCCTTAGACAGGTCAAACAGTAGAACCTGTCCTCCCCTTACACAGGTCAAACAGTGGAACCTGTCCTCCCTTTAAACAGGTCAAACAGTGTAACCTGTCCTTCCCTTAGACAGGTCAAACAGTAAAACCGGTCCTCCCCTTACACAGGTCAAACAGTAGAACCTGTCCTCCCCTTAGACAGGTCAAACAGTAGAACCTGTCCTTCCCTTCAACAGGTCAAACAGTAGAACCTGTCCTCCCCTTAAACAGGTCAAACAGTAGAACCTGTCCTCCCCTTAGACAGGTCAAACAGTAGAACCTGTCCTCCACTTACACAGGTCAATCAGTGTAACCTGTCCTCCCCTTAGACAGGTCAAACAGTAGAACCTGTCCTCCCCTTACACAGGTCAAACAGTAGAACCTGTCCTCCCCTTAGACAGGTCAAACAGTGGAACCTGTCCTCCCCTCAGACAGGTCAAACAGTGGAACCTGTCCTCCCATTACACAGGTCAAACAGTGGAACCTGTCCTCCCCTTAGACAGGTCAAACAGTAGAACCTGTCCTTCCCTTACACAGGTCAAACAGTAGAACCTGTCCTCCCCTTACACAGGTCAAACAGTGGAACCTGTCATCCCCTTAGACAGGTCAAACAGTGGAACCTGGCCTCCCCTTAGACAGGTCAAACAGTGGAACCTGTCCTCCCCTTAGACAGGTCAAACAGTGGAACCTGTCCTCCCCTTTAAACAGGTCAAACAGTGGAACCTGTCCTTCCCTTAGACAGGTCAAACAGTAGAACCTGTCCTCCCCTTACACAGGTCAAACAGTAGAACCTGTCCACCCCTTAAACAGGTCAAACAGTGGAACCTGTCCTCCCCTTAAACAGGTCAAACAGTAAAACCGGGCCTCCCCTTAAACAGGTCAAACAGTGGAACCTGTCCTCCCCTTACACAGGTCAAACAGTGGAACCTGTCCTCCCCTTAGACAGGTCAAACAGTGGAACCTGTCCTCCCCTTAGACAGGTCAAACAGTGGAACCTGTCCTCCCCTTAGACAGGTCAAACAGTGGAACCTGTCCTCCCCTTACACAGGTCAAACAGTAGAACCTGTCCTCCCCTTAGACAGGTCAAACAGTAGAACCTGTCCTCCCCTTACACAGGTCAAACAGTATAACCTGTCCTCCCCTTACACAGGTCAAACAGTGGAACATGTCCTCCCCTTAGACAGGTCAAAAAGTGGAACCTGTCCTCCCCTTACACAGGTCAAACAGTGGAACCTGTCCTCCCCTTACACAGGTCAAACAGTGGAACCTGTCCTCCCCTTACACAGGTCAAACAGTGGAACCTGTCCTCCCCTTAGACAGGTCAAACAGTAGAACCTGTCCTTCCTTTACACAGGTCAAACAGTAGAACCTGTCCTCCCCTTAGACAGGTCAAACAGTAGAACCTGTCCTCCCCTTACACAGGTCAAACAGTAGAACCTGTCCTCCCCTTACACAAGTCAAACAGTGGAACCTGTCCTCCCCTTAGACAGGTCAAACAGTGGAACCTGTCTTCCCTTAAACAGGTCAAACAGTGGAACCTGTCCTCCCCTTACACAGGTCAAACAGTGGAACCTGTCCTCCCCTTAGACAGGTCAAACAGTAGAACCTGTCCTTCCTTTACACAGGTCAAACAGTAGAACCTGTCCTCCCCTGAGACAGGTCAAACAGTAGAACCTGTCCACCCCTTACACAGGTCAAACAGTGGAACCTGTCCTCCCCTTAGACAGGTCAAACAGTAGAACCTGTCCTCCCCTTACACAGGTCAAACAGTGGAACCTGTCCTCCCCTTACACAGGTCAAACAGTAGAACCTGTCCTCCCCTTACACAGGTCAAACAGTGGAACCTTTCCTCCCCTTACACTGGTCAAACTGTAGAACCTGTCCTTCCTTTACACAGGTCAAACAGTAGAACCTGTCCTCCCCTTAGACAGGTCAAACAGTAGAACATGTCCTCCCCTTACACAGGTCAAACAGTAGAACCTGTCCTCCCCTTACACAGGTCAAACAGTGGAACCTGTCCTCCCCTTACACAGGTCAAACAGTAGAACCTGTCCTCCCCTTAGACAGGTCAAACAGTAGAACCTGTCCTCCCCTTAGACATGTCAAACAGTAGAACCAGTCCTTCCCTTAGACAGGTCAAACAGTAGAACCTGTCCTTCCCTTAGACAGGTCAAACAGTAGAACCTGTCCTCCACTTAGACAGGTCAAACAGTGGAACCTGTCCTTCCCTTACACAGGTCAAACAGTAGAACCTGTCCTCCCCTTAGACAGGTCAAACAGTGGAACCTGTCCTCCCCTTACACAGGTCAAACAGTGGAACCTGTCCTCCCCTTAGACAGGTCAAACAGTAGAACCTGTCCTCCCCTTAGACAGGTCAAACAGTAGAACCTGTCCTCCCCTTAGACACGTCAAACAGTAGAACCTGTCCTCCCCTTAGACAGGTCAAACAGTAGAACCTGTCCTCCCCTTAGACAGGTCAAACAGTAGAACCTGTCCTCCCCTTAGACAGGTCAAACAGTAGAACCTGTCCTCCCCTTAGACAGGTCAAACAGTAGAACCTGTCCTCCCCTTAGACAGGTCAAACAGTAGAACCTGTCCTTCCCTTAGACAGGTCAAACAGTAGAACCTGTCCTTCCCTTAGACAGGTCAAACAGTAGAACCTGTCCTCCCCTTAGACAGGTCAAACAGTGTAACCAGTCCTTCCCTTACACAGGTCAAACAGTAGATCCTGTCCTCCCCTTAGACAGGTCAAACAGTATAACCTGTCCTCCCCTTACACAGGTCAAACAGTATAACCTGTCCTCCCCTTAGACAGGTCAAACAGTAGAACCTGTCCTCCCCTTAGACAGGTCAAACAGTAGAACCTGTCCTCCCCTTACACAGGTCAAACAGTGTAACCTGTCCTCCCCTTAGACAGGTCAAACAGTAGAACCTGTCCTCCCCTTACACAGGTCAAACAGTGGAACCTGTCCTCCCCTTAGACAGGTCAATCAGTGGAACCTGTCCTCCCCTTAGACAGGTCAAACAGTAGAACCTGTCCTCCCCTTAGACAGGTCAAACAGTGGAACCTGTCCTCCCCTTAGTCAGGTCAAACAGTGGAACCTGTCCTCCCCTTACACAGGTCAAACATTAGAACCTGTCCTCCCCTTACACAGGTCAAACAGTATAACCTGTCCTTCCCTTACACAGGTCAAACAGTGGAACCTGTCCTACCTTTAAACAGGTCAAACAGTGAAACCTGTCCTTCCCTTAGACAGGTCAAACAGTAGAACCTGTCCTCCCCTTACACAGGTCAAACAGTGGAACCTGTCCTCCCTTTAAACAGGTCAAACAGTGTAACCTGTCCTTCCCTTAGACAGGTCAAACAGTAAAACCGGTCCTCCCCTTACACAGGTCAAACAGTAGAACCTGTCCTCCCCTTAGACAGGTCAAACAGTAGAACCTGTCCTTCCCTTCAACAGGTCAAACAGTAGAACCTGTCCTCCCCTTAAACAGGTCAAACAGTAGAACCTGTCCTCCCCTTAGACAGGTCAAACAGTAGAACCTGTCCTCCACTTACACAGGTCAATCAGTGTAACCTGTCCTCCCCTTAGACAGGTCAAACAGTAGAACCTGTCCTCCCCTTACACAGGTCAAACAGTAGAACCTGTCCTCCCCTTAGACAGGTCAAACAGTGGAACCTGTCCTCCCCTCAGACAGGTCAAACAGTGGAACCTGTCCTCCCATTACACAGGTCAAACAGTGGAACCTGTCCTCCCCTTAGACAGGTCAAACAGTAGAACCTGTCCTTCCCTTACACAGGTCAAACAGTAGAACCTGTCCTCCCCTTACACAGGTCAAACAGTGGAACCTGTCATCCCCTTAGACAGGTCAAACAGTGGAACCTGGCCTCCCCTTAGACAGGTCAAACAGTGGAACCTGTCCTCCCCTTAGACAGGTCAAACAGTGGAACCTGTCCTCCCCTTAGACACGTCAAACAGTAGAACCTGTCCTCCCCTTAGACAGGTCAAACAGTAGAACCTGTCCTCCCCTTAGACAGGTCAAACAGTAGAACCTGTCCTCCCCTTAGACAGGTCAAACAGTAGAACCTGTCCTCCCCTTAGACA
This sequence comes from Salmo salar, assembly GCF_965601325.2. Lineage (NCBI taxonomy): Eukaryota > Metazoa > Chordata > Actinopteri > Salmoniformes > Salmonidae > Salmo > Salmo salar. The sequence continues at coordinate 18,239,763 of NC_138292.1, forward strand.
GGTCAAACAGTGGAACCTGTCCTCCCCTTAGACAGGTCAAACAGTAGAACCTGTCCTTCCCTTAGACAGGTCAAACAGTAGAACCTGTCCTCCCCTTAGACAGGTCAAACAGTAGAACCTGTCCTCCCCTTAGACAGGTCAAACAGTGTAACCAGTCCTCCCCTTACACAGGTCAAACAGTAGAACCTGTCCTCCCCTTAGACAGGTCAAACAGTAGAACCTGTCCTCCCCTTACACAGGTCAAACAGTAGAACCTGTCCTCCCCTTAGACAGGTCAAACAGTAGAACCTGTCCTCCCCTTAGACAGGTCAAACAGTAGAACCTGTCCTCCCCTTACACAGGTCAAACAGTAGTAACCTGTCCTCCCCTTAGACAGGTCAAACAGTAGAACCTGTCCTCCCCTTACACAGGTCAAACAGTGGAACCTGTCCTCCCCTTAGACAGGTCAAACAGTGGAACCTGTCCTCCCCTTAGACAGGTCAAACAGTAGAACCTGTCCTCCCCTTACACAGGTCAAACAGTGGAACCTGTCCTCCCCTTAGACAGGTCAAACAGTGGAACCTGTCCTCCCCTTACACAGGTCAAACATTAGAACCTGTCCTCCCCTTACACAGGTCAAACAGTATAACCTGTCCTCCCCTTAGACAGGTCAAACAGTAGAACATGTCCTCCCCTTACACAGGTCAAACAGTAGAACCTGTCCTCCCCTTACACAGGTCAAACAGAGGAACCTGTCCTCCCCTTACACAGGTCAAACAGTAGAACCTGTCCTCCCCTTAGACAGGTCAAACAGTAGAACCTGTCCTCCCCTTACACAGGTCAAACAGTGGAACCTGTCCTCCCCTTAGACAGGTCAAACAGTAGAACCTGTCCTCCCCTTAGACAGGTCAAACAGTAGAACCTGTCCTCCACTTACACAGGTCAATCAGTGTAACCTGTCCTCCCTTAGACAGGTCAAACAGTAGAACCTGTCCTCCCCTTACACAGGTCAAACAGTAGAACCTGTCCTCCCCTTAGACAGGTCAAACAGTAGAACCTGTCCTCCACTTACACAGGTCAAACAGTGTAACCTGTCCTCCCCTTAGACAGGTCAAACAGTAGAACCTGTCCTCCCCTTACACAGGTCAAACAGTGGAACCTGTCCTCCCCTTAGACAGGTCAATCAGTGGAACCTGTCCTCCCCTTAGACAGGTCAAACAGTAGAACCTGTCCTCCCCTTAGACAGGTCAAACAGTGGAACCTGTCCTCCCCTTAGTCAGGTCAAACAGTAGAACCTGACCTTCCCTTAGACAGGTCAATCAGTGGAACCTGTCCTCCCCTTAGACAGGTCAAACAGTAGAACCTGTCCTCCCCTTAGACAGGTCAAACAGTGGAACCTGTCCTCCCCTTAGTCAGGTCAAACAGTAGAACCTGACCTTCCCTTAGAGAGGTCAAACAGTAGAACCTGTCCATCCCTTAGACAGGTCAAACAGTAGAACCTGTCCTCCCCTTAGACAGGTCAAACAGTGGAACCTGTCCTTCCCTTACACAGGTCAAACAGTAGAAACTGTCCTCCCCTTAGATAGGTCAAACAGTAGAACCTGTCCTCCCCTTTCACAGGTCAAACAGTGGAACCTGTCCTCCCCTTAGACAGGTCAAACAGTGGAACCTGTCCTCCCCTTACACAGGTCAAACAGTAGAACCTGTCCTCCCCTTACACAGGTCAAACAGTATAACCTGTCCTTCCCTTACACAGGTCAAACAGTGGAACCTGTCCTCCCTTTAAACAGGTCAAACAGTGAAACCTGTCCTTCCCTTAGACAGGTCAAACAGTAGAACCTGTCCTCCCCTTACACAGGTCAAACAGTGGAACCTGTCCTCCCTTTAAACAGGTCAAACAGTGTAACCTGTCCTTCCCTTAGACAGGTCAAACAGTAAAACCGGTCCTCCCCTTACACAGGTCAAACAGTAGAACCTGTCCTCCCCTTAGACAGGTCAAACAGTAGAACCTGTCCTTCCCTTCAACAGGTCAAACAGTAGAACCTGTCCTCCCCTTAAACAGGTCAAACAGTAGAACCTGTCCTCCCCTTAGACAGGTCAAACAGTAGAACCTGTCCTCCACTTACACAGGTCAATCAGTGTAACCTGTCCTCCCCTTAGACAGGTCAAACAGTAGAACCTGTCCTCCCCTTACACAGGTCAAACAGTAGAACCTGTCCTCCCCTTAGACAGGTCAAACAGTGGAACCTGTCCTCCCCTCAGACAGGTCAAACAGTGGAACCTGTCCTCCCATTACACAGGTCAAACAGTGGAACCTGTCCTCCCCTTAGACAGGTCAAACAGTAGAACCTGTCCTTCCCTTACACAGGTCAAACAGTAGAACCTGTCCTCCCCTTACACAGGTCAAACAGTGGAACCTGTCATCCCCTTAGACAGGTCAAACAGTGGAACCTGGCCTCCCCTTAGACAGGTCAAACAGTGGAACCTGTCCTCCCCTTAGACAGGTCAAACAGTGGAACCTGTCCTCCCCTTTAAACAGGTCAAACAGTGGAACCTGTCCTTCCCTTAGACAGGTCAAACAGTAGAACCTGTCCTCCCCTTACACAGGTCAAACAGTAGAACCTGTCCACCCCTTAAACAGGTCAAACAGTGGAACCTGTCCTCCCCTTAAACAGGTCAAACAGTAAAACCGGGCCTCCCCTTAAACAGGTCAAACAGTGGAAACTGTCCTCCCCTTACACAGGTCAAACAGTGGAACCTGTCCTCCACTTAGACAGGTCAAACAGTGGAACCTGTCCTCCCCTTAGACAGGTCAAACAGTGGAACCTGTCCTCCCCTTAGACAGGTCAAACAGTGGAACCTGTCCTCCCCTTACAGAACCTGTCCTTCCTTTACACAGGTCAAACAGTAGAACCTGTCCTCCCCTTAGACAGGTCAAACAGTAGAACCTGTCCTCCCCTTACACAGGTCAAACAGTAGAACCTGTCCTCCCCTTACACAGGTCAAACAGTATAACCTGTCCTCCCCTTACACAGGTCAAACAGTGGAACATGTCCTCCCCTTAGACAGGTCAAAAAGTGGAACCTGTCCTCCCCTTACACAGGTCAAACAGTGGAACCTGTCCTCCCCTTACACAGGTCAAACAGTGGAACCTGTCCTCCCCTTACACAGGTCAAACAGTGGAACCTGTCCTCCCCTTAGACAGGTCAAACAGTAGAACCTGTCCTTCCTTTACACAGGTCAAACAGTAGAACCTGTCCTCCCCTTAGACAGGTCAAACAGTAGAACCTGTCCTCCCCTTACACAGGTCAAACAGTAGAACCTGTCCTCCCCTTACACAAGTCAAACAGTGGAACCTGTCCTCCCCTTAGACAGGTCAAACAGTGGAACCTGTCTTCCCTTAAACAGGTCAAACAGTGGAACCTGTCCTCCCCTTACACAGGTCAAACAGTGGAACCTGTCCTCCCCTTAGACAGGTCAAACAGTAGAACCTGTCCTTCCTTTACACAGGTCAAACAGTAGAACCTGTCCTCCCCTGAGACAGGTCAAACAGTAGAACCTGTCCACCCCTTACACAGGTCAAACAGTGGAACCTGTCCTCCCCTTAGACAGGTCAAACAGTAGAACCTGTCCTCCCCTTACACAGGTCAAACAGTGGAACCTGTCCTCCCCTTACACAGGTCAAACAGTAGAACCTGTCCTCCCCTTACACAGGTCAAACAGTGGAACCTTTCCTCCCCTTACACTGGTCAAACTGTAGAACCTGTCCTTCCTTTACACAGGTCAAACAGTAGAACCTGTCCTCCCCTTAGACAGGTCAAACAGTAGAACATGTCCTCCCCTTACACAGGTCAAACAGTAGAACCTGTCCTCCCCTTACACAGGTCAAACAGTGGAACCTGTCCTCCCCTTACACAGGTCAAACAGTAGAACCTGTCCTCCCCTTAGACAGGTCAAACAGTAGAACCTGTCCTCCCCTTAGACATGTCAAACAGTAGAACCAGTCCTTCCCTTAGACAGGTCAAACAGTAGAACCTGTCCTTCCCTTAGACAGGTCAAACAGTAGAACCTGTCCTCCACTTAGACAGGTCAAACAGTGGAACCTGTCCTTCCCTTACACAGGTCAAACAGTAGAACCTGTCCTCCCCTTAGACAGGTCAAACAGTGGAACCTGTCCTCCCCTTACACAGGTCAAACAGTGGAACCTGTCCTCCCCTTAGACAGGTCAAACAGTAGAACCTGTCCTCCCCTTAGACAGGTCAAACAGTAGAACCTGTCCTCCCCTTAGACACGTCAAACAGTAGAACCTGTCCTCCCCTTAGACAGGTCAAACAGTAGAACCTGTCCTCCCCTTAGACAGGTCAAACAGTAGAACCTGTCCTCCCCTTAGACAGGTCAAACAGTAGAACCTGTCCTCCCCTTAGACAGGTCAAACAGTAGAACCTGTCCTCCCCTTAGACAGGTCAAACAGTAGAACCTGTCCTTCCCTTAGACAGGTCAAACAGTAGAACCTGTCCTTCCCTTAGACAGGTCAAACAGTAGAACCTGTCCTCCCCTTAGACAGGTCAAACAGTGTAACCAGTCCTTCCCTTACACAGGTCAAACAGTAGATCCTGTCCTCCCCTTAGACAGGTCAAACAGTATAACCTGTCCTCCCCTTACACAGGTCAAACAGTATAACCTGTCCTCCCCTTAGACAGGTCAAACAGTAGAACCTGTCCTCCCCTTAGACAGGTCAAACAGTAGAACCTGTCCTCCCCTTACACAGGTCAAACAGTGTAACCTGTCCTCCCCTTAGACAGGTCAAACAGTAGAACCTGTCCTCCCCTTACACAGGTCAAACAGTGGAACCTGTCCTCCCCTTAGACAGGTCAATCAGTGGAACCTGTCCTCCCCTTAGACAGGTCAAACAGTAGAACCTGTCCTCCCCTTAGACAGGTCAAACAGTGGAACCTGTCCTCCCCTTAGTCAGGTCAAACAGTGGAACCTGTCCTCCCCTTACACAGGTCAAACATTAGAACCTGTCCTCCCCTTACACAGGTCAAACAGTATAACCTGTCCTTCCCTTACACAGGTCAAACAGTGGAACCTGTCCTACCTTTAAACAGGTCAAACAGTGAAACCTGTCCTTCCCTTAGACAGGTCAAACAGTAGAACCTGTCCTCCCCTTACACAGGTCAAACAGTGGAACCTGTCCTCCCTTTAAACAGGTCAAACAGTGTAACCTGTCCTTCCCTTAGACAGGTCAAACAGTAAAACCGGTCCTCCCCTTACACAGGTCAAACAGTAGAACCTGTCCTCCCCTTAGACAGGTCAAACAGTAGAACCTGTCCTTCCCTTCAACAGGTCAAACAGTAGAACCTGTCCTCCCCTTAAACAGGTCAAACAGTAGAACCTGTCCTCCCCTTAGACAGGTCAAACAGTAGAACCTGTCCTCCACTTACACAGGTCAATCAGTGTAACCTGTCCTCCCCTTAGACAGGTCAAACAGTAGAACCTGTCCTCCCCTTACACAGGTCAAACAGTAGAACCTGTCCTCCCCTTAGACAGGTCAAACAGTGGAACCTGTCCTCCCCTCAGACAGGTCAAACAGTGGAACCTGTCCTCCCATTACACAGGTCAAACAGTGGAACCTGTCCTCCCCTTAGACAGGTCAAACAGTAGAACCTGTCCTTCCCTTACACAGGTCAAACAGTAGAACCTGTCCTCCCCTTACACAGGTCAAACAGTGGAACCTGTCATCCCCTTAGACAGGTCAAACAGTGGAACCTGGCCTCCCCTTAGACAGGTCAAACAGTGGAACCTGTCCTCCCCTTAGACAGGTCAAACAGTGGAACCTGTCCTCCCCTTAGACACGTCAAACAGTAGAACCTGTCCTCCCCTTAGACAGGTCAAACAGTAGAACCTGTCCTCCCCTTAGACAGGTCAAACAGTAGAACCTGTCCTCCCCTTAGACAGGTCAAACAGTAGAACCTGTCCTCCCCTTAGACAGGTCAAACAGTAGAACCTGTCCTCCCCTTAGACAGGTCAAACAGTAGAACCTGTCCTTCCCTTAGACAGGTCAAACAGTAGAACCTGTCCTTCCCTTAGACAGGTCAAACAGTAGAACCTGTCCTCCCCTTAGACAGGTCAAACAGTGTAACCAGTCCTTCCCTTACACAGGTCAAACAGTAGATCCTGTCCTCCCCTTAGACAGGTCAAACAGTATAACCTGTCCTCCCCTTACACAGGTCAAACAGTATAACCTGTCCTCCCCTTAGACAGGTCAAACAGTAGAACCTGTCCTCCCCTTAGACAGGTCAAACAGTAGAACCTGTCCTCCCCTTACACAGGTCAAACAGTGGAACCTGTCCTCCCCTTAGACAGGTCAAACAGTAGAACCTGTCCTCCCCTTACACAGGTCAAACAGTGGAACCTGTCCTCCCCTTAGACAGGTCAATCAGTGGAACCTGTCCTCCCCTTAGACAGGTCAAACAGTAGAACCTGTCCTCCCCTTAGACAGGTCAAACAGTGGAACCTGTCCTCCCCTTAGTCAGGTCAAACAGTGGAACCTGTCCTCCCCTTACACAGGTCAAACATTAGAACCTGTCCTCCCCTTACACAGGTCAAACAGTATAACCTGTCCTTCCCTTACACAGGTCAAACAGTGGAACCTGTCCTACCTTTAAACAGGTCAAACAGTGAAACCTGTCCTTCCATTAGACAGGTCAAACAGTAGAACCTGTCCTCCCCTTACACAGGTCAAACAGTGGAACCTGTCTTCCCTTTAAACAGGTCAAACAGTGTAACCTGTCCTTCCCTTAGACAGGTCAAACAGTAAAACCGGTCCTCCCCTTACACAGGTCAAACAGTAGAACCTGTCCTCCCCTTAGACAGGTCAAACAGTAGAACCTGTCCTTCCCTTCAACAGGTCAAACAGTAGAACCTGTCCTCCCCTTAAACAGGTCAAACAGTAGAACCTGTCCTTCCCTTACACAGGTCAAACAGTAGAACCTGTCCTCCCCTTACACAGGTCAAACAGTGGAACCTGTCATCCCCTTAGACAGGTCAAACAGTGGAACCTGGCCTCCCCTTAGACAGGTCAAACAGTGGAACCTGTCCTCCCCTTAGACAGGTCAAACAGTGGAACCTGTCCTCCCCTTTAAACAGGTCAAACAGTGGAACCTGTCCTTCCCTTAGACAGGTCAAACAGTAGAACCTGTCCACCCCTTACACAGGTCAAACAGTAGAACCTGTCCACCCCTTAAACAGGTCAAACAGTGGAACCTGTCCTCCCCTTAAACAGGTCAAACAGTAAAACCGGGCCTCCCCTTAAACAGGTCAAACAGTGGAACCTGTCCTCCCCTTACACAGGTCAAACAGTGGAACCTGTCCTCCCCTTAGTCAGGTCAAACAGTGGAACCTGTCCTCCCCTTACACAGGTCAAACATTAGAACCTGTCCTCCCCTTACACAGGTCAAACAGTATAACCTGTCCTTCCCTTACACAGGTCAAACAGTGGAACCTGTCCTACCTTTAAACAGGTCAAACAGTGAAACCTGTCCTTCCCTTAGACAGGTCAAACAGTAGAACCTGTCCTCCCCTTACACAGGTCAAACAGTGGAACCTGTCTTCCCTTTAAACAGGTCAAACAGTGTAACCTGTCCTTCCCTTAGACAGGTCAAACAGTAAAACCGGTCCTCCCCTTACACAGGTCAAACAGTAGAACCTGTCCTCCCCTTAGACAGGTCAAACAGTAGAACCTGTCCTTCCCTTCAACAGGTCAAACAGTAGAACCTGTCCTCCCCTTAAACAGGTCAAACAGTAGAACCTGTCCTCCCCTTAGACAGGTCAAACAGTAGAACCTGTCCTCCACTTACACAGGTCAATCAGTGTAACCTGTCCTCCCCTTAGACAGGTCAAACAGTAGAACCTGTCCTCCCCTTACACAGGTCAAACAGTAGAACCTGTCCTCCCCTTAGACAGGTCAAACAGTGGAACCTGTCCTCCCCTCAGACAGGTCAAACAGTGGAACCTGTCCTCCCATTACACAGGTCAAACAGTGGAACCTGTCCTCCCCTTAGACAGGTCAAACAGTAGAACCTGTCCTTCCCTTACACAGGTCAAACAGTAGAACCTGTCCTCCCCTTACACAGGTCAAACAGTGGAACCTGTCATCCCCTTAGACAGGTCAAACAGTGGAACCTGGCCTCCCCTTAGACAGGTCAAACAGTGGAACCTGTCCTCCCCTTAGACAGGTCAAACAGTGGAACCTGTCCTCCCCTTTAAACAGGTCAAACAGTGGAACCTGTCCTTCCCTTAGACAGGTCAAACAGTAGAACCTGTCCACCCCTTACACAGGTCAAACAGTAGAACCTGTCCACCCCTTAAACAGGTCAAACAGTGGAACCTGTCCTCCCCTTAAACAGGTCAAACAGTAAAACCGGGCCTCCCCTTAAACAGGTCAAACAGTGGAACCTGTCCTCCCCTTACACAGGTCAAACAGTGGAACCTGTCCTCCCCTTAGACAGGTCAAACAGTAGAACCTGTCCTTCCTTTACACAGGTCAAACAGTAGAACCTGTCCTCCCCTTAGACAGGTCAAACAGTAGAACCTGTCCTCCCCTTACACAGGTCAAACAGTAGAACCTGTCCTCCCCTTACACAAGTCAAACAGTGGAACCTGTCCTCCCCTTAGACAGGTCAAACAGTGGAACCTGTCTTCCCTTAAACAGGTCAAACAGTGGAACCTGTCCTCCCCTTACACAGGTCAAACAGTGGAACCTGTCCTCCCCTTAGACAGGTCAAACAGTAGAACCTGTCCTTCCTTTACACAGGTCAAACAGTAGAACCTGTCCTCCCCTGAGACAGGTCAAACAGTAGAACCTGTCCACCCCTTACACAGGTCAAACAGTGGAACCTGTCCTCCCCTTAGACAGGTCAAACAGTAGAACCTGTCCTCCCCTTACACAGGTCAAACAGTGGAACCTGTCCTCCCCTTACACAGGTCAAACAGTAGAACCTGTCCTCCCCTTACACAGGTCAAACAGTGGAACCTTTCCTCCCCTTACACTGGTCAAACTGTAGAACCTGTCCTTCCTTTACACAGGTCAAACAGTAGAACCTGTCCTCCCCTTAGACAGGTCAAACAGTAGAACATGTCCTCCCCTTACACAGGTCAAACAGTAGAACTTGTCCTCCCCTTACACAGGTCAAACAGAGGAACCTGTCCTCCCCTTACACAGGTCAAACAGTAGAACCTGTCCTCCCCTTAGACAGGTCAAACAGTAGAACCTGTCCTCCCCTTAGACATGTCAAACAGTAGAACCAGTCCTTCCCTTAGACAGGTCAAACAGTAGAACCTGTCCTTCCCTTAGACAGGTCAAACAGTAGAACCTGTCCTCCACTTAGACAGGTCAAACAGTGGAACCTGTCCTTCCCTTACACAGGTCAAACAGTAGAACCTGTCCTCCCCTTAGACAGGTCAAACAGTGGAACCTGTCCTCCCCTTACACAGGTCAAACAGTGGAACTTGTCCTCCCCTTAGACAGGTCAAACAGTAGAACCTGTCCTCCCCTTAGACAGGTCAAACAGTAGAACCTGTCCTTCCCTTAGACAGGTCAAACAGTAGAACCTGTCCTTCCCTTAGACAGGTCAAACAGTAGAACCTGTCCTCCCCTTAGACAGGTCAAACAGTGTAACCAGTCCTTCCCTTACACAGGTCAAACAGTAGATCCTGTCCTCCCCTTAGACAGGTCAAACAGTATAACCTGTCCTCCCCTTACACAGGTCAAACAGTATAACCTGTCCTCCCCTTAGACAGGTCAAACAGTAGAACCTGTCCTCCCCTTAGACAGGTCAAACAGTAGAACCTGTCCTCCCCTTACACAGGTCAAACAGTGTAACCTGTCCTCCCCTTAGACAGGTCAAACAGTAGAACCTGTCCTCCCCTTACACAGGTCAAACAGTGGAACCTGTCCTCCCCTTAGACAGGTCAAACAGTAGAACCTGTCCTCCACTTACACAGGTCAAACAGTGTAACCTGTCCTCCCCTTAGACAGGTCAAACAGTAGAACCTGTCCTCCCCTTACACAGGTCAAACAGTAGAACCTGTCCTCCCCTTAGACAGGTCAAACAGTGGAACCTGTCCTCCCCTCAGACAGGTCAAACAGTGGAACCTGTCCTCCCGTTACACAGGTCAAACAGTGGAACCTGTCCTCCCCTTACACAGGTCAAACAGTGGAACCTGTCCTCCCCTTAGACAGGTCAAACAGTGGAACCTGTCCTCCCCTTACACAGGTCAAACAGTGGAACCTGTCCTCCCCTTAGACAGGTCAAACAGTAGAACCTGTCCTTCCCTTACACAGGTCAAACAGTAGAACCTGTCCTCCCCTTACACAGGTCAAACAGTGGAACCTGTCCTTCCCTTAGACAGGTCAAACAGTAGAACCTGTCCTCCCCTTAGACAGGTCAAACAGTGGAACCTGTCCTTCCCTTACACAGGTCAAACAGTAGAAACTGTCCTCCCCTTAGATAGGTCAAACAGTAGAACCTGTCCTCCCCTTTCACAGGTCAAACAGTGGAATCTGTCCTCCCCTTAGACAGGTCAAACAGTGGAACCTGTCCTCCCCTTACACAGGTCAAACAGTAGAACCTGTCCTCCCCTTACACAGGTCAAACAGTATAACCTGTCCTCCCCTTACACAGGTCAAACAGTGGAACCTGTCCTCCCTTTAAACAGGTCAAACAGTGAAACCTGTCCTTCCCTTAGACAGGTCAAACAGTAGAACCTGTCCTCCCCTTACACAGGTCAAACAGTGGAACCTGTCCTCCCTTTAAACAGGTCAAACAGTGTAACCTGTCCTTCCCTTAGACAGGTCAAACAGTAAAACCGGTCCTCCCCTTACACAGGTCAAACAGTAGAACCTGTCCTCCCCTTAGACAGGTCAAACAGTAGAACCTGTCCTTCCCTTCAACAGGTCAAACAGTAGAACCTGTCCTCCCCTTAAACAGGTCAAACAGTAGAACCTGTCCTCCCCTTAGACAGGTCAAACAGTAGAACCTGTCCTCCACTTACACAGGTCAAACAGAGTAACCTGTCCTCCCCTTAGACAGGTCAAACAGTAGAACCTGTCCTCCCCTTACACAGGTCAAACAGTAGAACCTGTCCTCCCCTTAGACAGGTCAAACAGTGGAACCTGTCCTCCCCTCAGACAGGTCAAACAGTGGAACCTGTCCTCCCGTTACACAGGTCAAACAGTGGAACCTGTCCTCCCCTTACACAGGTCAAACAGTGGAACCTGTCCTCCCCTTAGACAGGTCAAACAGTAGAACCTGTCCTTCCCTTACACAGGTCAAACAGTAGAACCTGTCCTCCCCTTACACAGGTCAAACAGTGGAACCTGTCGTCCCCTTAGACAGGTCAAACAGTGGAACCTGGCCTCCCCTTAGACAGGTCAAACAGTGGAACCTGTCCTCCCCTTAGACAGGTCAAACAGTGGAACCTGTCCTCCCTTTAAACAGGTCAAACAGTGGAACCTGTCCTTCCCTTAGACAGGTCAAACAGTAGAACCTGTCCTCCCCTTACACAGGTCAAACAGTGGAACCTGTCCTCCCCTTAAACAGGTCAAACAGTGGAACCTGTCCTCCCCTTAAACAGGTCAAACAGTAAATCCGGTCCTCCCCTTAAACAGGTCAAACAGTGGAACCTGTCCTCACCTTACACAGGTCAATCAGTGGAACCTGTCCTCCCCTTAGACAGGTCAAACAGTAGAAACTGTCCTCCCCTTAGACAGGTCAAACAGTGGAACCTGTCCTCCCCTTAAACAGGTCAAACAGTAAAACCGGTCCTCCCCTTAAACAGGTCAAACAGTGGAACCTGTCCTCCCCTTACACAGGTCAAACAGTGGAACCTGTCCTCCCCTTAGACAGGTCAAACAGTGGAACCTGTCCTCCCCTTAGACAGGTCAAACAGTGGAACCTGTCCTCCCCTTAGACAGGTCAAACAGTGGAACCTGTCCTCCCCTTACACAGGTCAAACAGTAGAACCTGTCCTCCCCTTAGACAGGTCAAACAGTATAACCTGTCCTCCCCTTACACAGGTCAAACAGTATAACTTGTCCTCCCCTTACACAGGTCAAACAGTGGAACCTGTCCTCCCCTTAGACAGGTCAAAAAGTGGAACCTGTCCTCCCCTTACACAGGTCAAACAGTATAACCTGTCCTCCCCTTACACAGGTCAAACAGTGGAACCTGTCCTCCCCTTACACAGGTCAAACAGTGGAACCTGTCCTCCCCTTAGACAGGTCAAACAGTAGAACCTGTCCTTCCTTTACACAGGTCAAACAGTAGAACCTGTCCTCCCCTGAGACAGGTCAAACAGTAGAACCTGTCCACCCCTTACACTGGTCAAACAGTGGAACCTGTCCTCCCCTTAGACAGGTCAAACAGTAGAACCTGTCCTCCCCTTACACAGGTCAAACAGTGGAACCTGTCCTCCCCTTACACAGGTCAAACAGTAGAACCTGTCCTCCCCTTACACAGGTCAAACAGTGGAACCTTTCCTCCCCTTACACTGGTCAAACTGTAGAGCCTGTCCTTCCTTTAGACAGGTCAAACAGTAGAACCTGTCCTCCCCTTACACAGGTCAAACTGTAGAACCTGTCCTCCCCTTACACAGGTCAAACAGTGGAACCTGTCCTCCCCTTACACAGGTCAAACAGTAGAACCTGTCCTCCCCTTAGACAGGTCAAACAGTAGAACCTGTCCTCCCCTTAGACATGTCAAACAGTAGAACCAGTCCTTCCCTTAGACAGGTCAAACAGTAGAACCTGTCCTTCCCTTAGACAGGTCAAACAGTAGAACCTGTCCTCCATTTAGACAGGTCAAACAGTGGAACCTGTCCTTCCCTTACACAGGTCAAACAGTAGAACCTGTCCTCCCCTTAGACAGGTCAAACAGTGGAACCTGTCCTCCCCTTACACAGGTCAAACAGTGGAACCTGTCCTCCCCTTAGACAGGTCAAACAGTAGAACCTGTCCTCCCCTTAGACAGGTCAAACAGTAGAACCTGTCCTCCCCTTAGACACGTCAAACAGTAGAACCTGTCCTCCCCTTAGACAGGTCAAACAGTAGAACCTGTCCTCCCCTTAGACAGGTCAAACAGTAGAACCTGTCCTCCCCTTAGACAGGTCAAACAGTAGAACCTGTCCTCCCCTTAGACAGGTCAAACAGTAGAACCTGTCCTTCCCTTAGACAGGTCAAACAGTAGAACCTGTCCTTCCCTTAGACAGGTCAAACAGTAGAACCTGTCCTCCCCTTAGACAGGTCAAACAGTGTAACCAGTCCTTCCCTTACACAGGTCAAACAGTAGATCCTGTCCTCCCCTTAGACAGGTCAAACAGTATAACCTGTCCTCCCCTTACACAGGTCAAACAGTATAACCTGTCCTCCCCTTAGACAGGTCAAACAGTAGAACCTGTCCTCCCCTTAGACAGGTCAAACAGTAGAACCTGTCCTCCCCTTACACAGGTCAAACAGTGTAACCTGTCCTCCCCTTAGACAGGTCAAACAGTAGAACCTGTCCTCCCCTTACACAGGTCAAACAGTGGAACCTGTCCTCCCCTTAGACAGGTCAATCAGTGGAACCTGTCCTCCCCTTAGACAGGTCAAACAGTAGAACCTGTCCTCCCCTTAGACAGGTGAAACAGTGGAACCTGTCCTCCCCTTAGTCAGGTCAAACAGTAGAACCTGACCTTCCCTTAGAGAGGTCAAACAGTAGAACCTGTCCTTCCCTTAGACAGGTCAAACAGTAGAACCTGTCCTCCCCTTAGACAGGTCAAACAGTGGAACCTGTCCTTCCCTTACACAGGTCAAACAGTAGAAACTGTCCTCCCCTTAGATAGGTCAAACAGTAGAACCTGTCCTCCCCTTTCACAGGTCAAACAGTGGAACCTGTCCTCCCCTTAGACAGGTCAAACAGTGGAACCTGTCCTCCCCTTACACAGGTCAAACAGTAGAACCTGTCCTCCCCTTACACAGGTCAAACAGTATAACCTGTCCTCCCCTTACACAGGTCAAACAGTGGAACCTGTCCTCCCTTTAAACAGGTCAAACAGTGAAACCTGTCCTTCCCTTAGACAGGTCAAACAGTAGAACCTGTCCTCCCCTTAGACAGGTCAAACAGTATAACCTGTCCTCCCCTTACACAGGTCAAACAGTATAACTTGTCCTCCCCTTACACAGGTCAAACAGTGGAACCTGTCCTCCCCTTAGACAGGTCAAAAAGTGGAACCTGTCCTCCCCTTACACAGGTCAAACAGTATAACCTGTCCTCCCCTTACACAGGTCAAACAGTGGAACCTGTCCTCCCCTTACACAGGTCAAACAGTGGAACCTGTCCTCCCCTTAGACAGGTCAAACAGTAGAACCTGTCCTTCCTTTACACAGGTCAAACAGTAGAACCTGTCCTCCCCTGAGACAGGTCAAACAGTAGAACCTGTCCACCCCTTACACTGGTCAAACAGTGGAACCTGTCCTCCCCTTAGACAGGTCAAACAGTAGAACCTGTCCTCCCCTTACACAGGTCAAACAGTGGAACCTGTCCTCCCCTTACACAGGTCAAACAGTAGAACCTGTCCTCCCCTTACACAGGTCAAACAGTGGAACCTTTCCTCCCCTTACACTGGTCAAACTGTAGAGCCTGTCCTTCCTTTAGACAGGTCAAACAGTAGAACCTGTCCTCCCCTTACACAGGTCAAACTGTAGAACCTGTCCTCCCCTTACACAGGTCAAACAGTGGAACCTGTCCTCCCCTTACACAGGTCAAACAGTAGAACCTGTCCTCCCCTTAGACAGGTCAAACAGTAGAACCTGTCCTTCCCTTAGACAGGTCAAACAGTAGAACCTGTCCTCCATTTAGACAGGTCAAACAGTGGAACCTGTCCTTCCCTTACACAGGTCAAACAGTAGAACCTGTCCTCCCCTTAGACAGGTCAAACAGTGGAACCTGTCCTCCCCTTACACAGGTCAAACAGTGGAACCTGTCCTCCCCTTAGACAGGTCAAACAGTAGAACCTGTCCTCCCCTTAGACAGGTCAAACAGTAGAACCTGTCCTCCCCTTAGACACGTCAAACAGTAGAACCTGTCCTCCCCTTAGACAGGTCAAACAGTAGAACCTGTCCTCCCCTTAGACAGGTCAAACAGTAGAACCTGTCCTCCCCTTAGACAGGTCAAACAGTAGAACCTGTCCTCCCCTTAGACAGGTCAAACAGTAGAACCTGTCCTTCCCTTAGACAGGTCAAACAGTAGAACCTGTCCTTCCCTTAGACAGGTCAAACAGTAGAACCTGTCCTCCCCTTAGACAGGTCAAACAGTGTAACCAGTCCTTCCCTTACACAGGTCAAACAGTAGATCCTGTCCTCCCCTTAGACAGGTCAAACAGTATAACCTGTCCTCCCCTTACACAGGTCAAACAGTATAACCTGTCCTCCCCTTAGACAGGTCAAACAGTAGAACCTGTCCTCCCCTTAGACAGGTCAAACAGTAGAACCTGTCCTCCCCTTACACAGGTCAAACAGTGTAACCTGTCCTCCCCTTAGACAGGTCAAACAGTAGAACCTGTCCTCCCCTTACACAGGTCAAACAGTGGAACCTGTCCTCCCCTTAGACAGGTCAATCAGTGGAACCTGTCCTCCCCTTAGACAGGTCAAACAGTAGAACCTGTCCTCCCCTTAGACAGGTGAAACAGTGGAACCTGTCCTCCCCTTAGTCAGGTCAAACAGTAGAACCTGACCTTCCCTTAGAGAGGTCAAACAGTAGAACCTGTCCTTCCCTTAGACAGGTCAAACAGTAGAACCTGTCCTCCCCTTAGACAGGTCAAACAGTGGAACCTGTCCTTCCCTTACACAGGTCAAACAGTAGAAACTGTCCTCCCCTTACATAGGTCAAACAGTAGAACCTGTCCTCCCCTTTCACAGGTCAAACAGTGGAACCTGTCCTCCCCTTAGACAGGTCAAACAGTGGAACCTGTCCTCCCCTTACACAGGTCAAACAGTAGAACCTGTCCTCCCCTTACACAGGTCAAACAGTATAACCTGTCCTCCCCTTACACAGGTCAAACAGTGGAACCTGTCCTCCCTTTAAACAGGTCAAACAGTGAAACCTGTCCTTCCCTTAGACAGGTCAAACAGTAGAACCTGTCCTCCCCTTACACAGGTCAAACAGTGGAACCTGTCCTCCCTTTAAACAGGTCAAACAGAGTAACCTGTCCTTCCCTTAGACAGGTCAAACAGTAAAACCGGTCCTCCCCTTACACAGGTCAAACAGTAGAACCTGTCCTCCCCTTAGACAGGTCAAACAGTAGAACCTGTCCTTCCCTTCAACAGGTCAAACAGTAGAACCTGTCCTCCCCTTACACAGTTCAAACAGTAGAACCTTTCGTCCCCTTAGACAGGTCAAACAGTAGAACGTGTCCTCCACTTACACAGGTCAAACAGTGTAACCTGTCCTCCCCTTAGACAGGTCAAACAGTAGAACCTGTCCTCCCCTTACACAGGTCAAACAGTAGAACCTGTCCTCCCCTTAGACAGGTCAAACATTGGAACCTGTCCTCCCGTTACACAGGTCAAACAGTGGAACCTGTCCTCCCCTTACACAGGTCAAACAGTGGAACCTGTCCTCCCCTTAGACAGGTCAAACAGTGGAACCTGTCCTCCCCTTAGAAAGGTCAAACAGTGGAACCTGTCCTCCCCTTACACAGGTCAAACAGTGGAACCTGTCCTTCCCTTACACAGGTCATACAGTAGAACCTGTCCTTCCCTTACACAGGTCAAACAGTAGAACCTGTCCTCCCCTTACACAGGTCAAACAGTGGAACCTGTCGTCCCCTTAGACAGGTGAAACAGTGGAACCTGGCCTCCCCTTAGACAGGTCAAACAGTGGAACCTGTCCTCCCCTTAGACAGGTCAAACAGTGGAACCTGTCCTCCCTTTAAACAGGTCAAACAGTGGAACCTGTCCTTCCCTTAGACAGGTCAAACAGTAGAACCTGTCCTCCCCTTACACAGGTCAAACAGTGTAACCTGTCCTCCCCTTAAACAGGTCAAACAGTGGAGCCTGTCCTCCCCTTAAACAGGTCAAACAGTAAAACCGGTCCTCCCCTTAAACAGGTCAAACAGTGTAACCTGTCCTCCCCTTACACAGGTCAATCAGTGGAACCTGTCCTCCCCTTAGACAGGTCAAACAGTAGAACCTGTCCTCCCCTTAGACAGGTCAAACAGTGGAACCTGTCCTCCCCTTAGTCAGGTCAAACAGTAGAACCTGACCTTCCCTTAGAGAGGTCAAACAGTAGAACCTGTCCTTCCCTTAGACAGGTCAAAGAGTAGAACCTGTCCTCCCCTTAGACAGGTCAAACAGTGGAACCTGTCCTCCCCTTACACAGGTCAAACAGTAGAACCTGTCCTCCCCTTACACAGGTCAAACAGTATAACCTGTCCTCCCCTTACACAGGTCAAACAGTGGAACCTGTCCTCCCTTTAAACAGGTCAAACAGTGAAACCTGTCCTTCCCTTAGACAGGTCAAACAGTAGAACCTGTCCTCCCCTTACACAGGTCAAACAGTGGAACCTGTCCTCCCTTTAAACAGGTCAAACAGTGTAACCTGTCCTTCCCTTAGACAGGTCAAACAGTAAAACCGGTCCTCCCCTTACACAGGTCAAACAGTAGAACCTGTCCTCCCCTTAGACAGGTCAAACAGTAGAACCTGTCCTTCCCTTCAACAGGTCAAACAGTAGAACCTGTCCTCCCCTTAAACAGGTCAAACAGTAGAACCTGTCCTCCCCTTAGACAGGTCAAACAGTAGAACCTGTCCTCCACTTACACAGGTCAAACAGTGTAACCTGTCCTCCCCTTAGACAGGTCAAACAGTAGAACCTGTCCTCCCCTTACACAGGTCAAACAGTAGAACCTGTCCTCCCCTTAGACAGGTCAAACAGTGGAACCTGTCATCCCCTCAGACAGGTCAAACAGTGGAACCTGTCCTCCCGTTACACAGGTCAAACAGTGGAACCTGTCCTCCCCTTACACAGGTCAAAAAGTGGAACCTGTCCTCCCCTTAGACAGGTCAAACAGTGGAACCTGTCCTCCCCTTAGACAGGTCAAACAGTGGAACCTGTCCTCCCCTTACACAGGTCAAACAGTGGAACCTGTCCTCCCCTTAGACAGGTCAAACAGTAGAACCTGTCCTTCCCTTACACAGGTCAAACAGTAGAACCTGTCCTCCCCTTACACAGGTCAAACAGTGGAACCTGTCGTCCCCTTAGACAGGTCAAACAGTGGAACCTGGCCTCCCCTTAGACAGGTCAAACAGTGGAACCTGTCCTCCCCTTAGACAGGTCAAACAGTGGAACCTGTCCTCCCTTTAAACAGGTCAAACAGTGGAACCTGTCCTTCCCTTAGACAGGTCAAACAGTAGAACCTGTCCTCCCCTTACACAGGTCAAACAGTGGAACCTGTCCTCCCCTTAAACAGGTCAAACAGTGGAACCTGTCCTCCCCTTAAACAGGTCAAACAGTAAAACCGGTCCTCCCCTTAAACAGGTCAAACAGTGGAACCTGTCCTCCCCTTACACAGGTCAATCAGTGGAACCTGTCCTCCCCTTAGACAGGTCAAACAGTAGAACCTGTCCTCCCCTTAGACAGGTCAAACAGTGGAACCTGTCCTCCCCTTAAACAGGTCAAACAGTAAAACCGGTCCTCCCCTTAAACAGGTCAAACAGTGGAACCTGTCCTCCCCTTACACAGGTCAAACAGTGGAACCTGTCCTCCCCTTAGACAGGTCAAACAGTGGAACCTGTCCTCCCCTTAGACAGGTCAAACAGTGGAACCTGTCCTCCCCTTAGACAGGTCAAACAGTGGAACCTGTCCTCCCCTTACACAGGTCAAACAGTAGAACCTGTCCTCCCCTTAGACAGGTCAAACAGTAGAACCTGTCCTCCCCTTACACAGGTCAAACAGTATAACCTGTCCTCCCCTTACACAGGTCAAACAGTGGAACCTGTCCTCCCCTTAGACAGGTCAAAAAGTGGAACCTGTCCTCCCCTTACACAGGTCAAACAGTGGAACCTGTCCTCCCCTTACACAGGTCAAACAGTGGAACCTGTCCTCCCCTTACACAGGTCAAACAGTGGAACCTGTCCTCCCCTTAGACAGGTCAAACAGTAGAACCTGTCCTTCCTTTACACAGGTCAAACAGTAGAACCTGTCCTCCCCTTAGACAGGTCAAACAGTAGAACCTGTCCTCCCCTTACACAGGTCAAACAGTAGAACCTGTCCTCCCCTTACACAAGTCAAACAGTGGAACCTGTCCTCCCCTTAGACAGGTCAAACAGTGGAACCTGTCTTCCCTTAAACAGGTCAAACAGTGGAACCTGTCCTCCCCTTACACAGGTCAAACAGTGGAACCTGTCCTCCCCTTAGACAGGTCAAACAGTAGAACCTGTCCTTCCTTTACACAGGTCAAACAGTAGAACCTGTCCTCCCCTGAGACAGGTCAAACAGTAGAACCTGTCCACCCCTTACACTGGTCAAACAGTGGAACCTGTCCTCCCCTTAGACAGGTCAAACAGTAGAACCTGTCCTCCCCTTACACAGGTCAAACAGTGGAACCTGTCCTCCCCTTACACATTTCAAACAGTAGAACCTGTCCTCCCCTTACACAGGTCAAACAGTGGAACCTTTCCTCCCCTTACACTGGTCAAACTGTAGAACCTGTCCTTCCTTTACACAGGTCAAACAGTAGAACCTGTCCTCCCCTTAGACAGGTCAAACAGTAGAACATGTCCTCCCCTTACACACGTCAAACAGTAGAACCTGTCCTCCCCTTACACAGGTCAAACAGTGGAACCTGTCCTCCCCTTACACAGGTCAAACAGTAGAACCTGTCCTCCCCTTAGACAGGTCAAACAGTAGAACCTGTCCTCCCCTTAGACATGTCAAACAGTAGAACCAGTCCTTCCCTTAGACAGGTCAAACAGTAGAACCTGTCCTTCCCTTAGACAGGTCAAACAGTAGAACCTGTCCTCCCCTTAGACAGGTCAAACAGTGGAACCTGTCCTTCCCTTACACAGGTCAAACAGTAGAACCTGTAATCCCCTTAGACAGGTCAAACAGTGGAACAGGTCCTCCCCTTACACAGGTCAAACAGTAGAACCTGTCCTCCCCTTAGACACGTCAAACAGTAGAACCTGTCCTCCCCTTAGACAGGTCAAACAGTAGAACCTGTCCTCCCCTTAGACAGGTCAAACAGTAGAACCTGTCCTCCCCTTAGACAGGTCAAACAGTAGAACCTGTCCTCCCCTTAGACAGGTCAAACAGTAGAACCTGTCCTCCCCTTAGACAGGTCAAACAGTAGAACCTGTCCTTCCCTTAGACAGGTCAAACAGTAGAACCTGTCCTTCCCTTAGACAGGTCAAACAGTAGAACCTGTCCTCCCCTTAGACAAGTCAAACAGTGTAACCAGTCCTTCCCTTACACAGGTCAAACAGTAGATCCTGTCCTCCCCTTAGACAGGTCAAACAGTATAACCTGTCCTCCCCTTACACAGGTCAAACAGTAGAACCTGTCCTCCCCTTAGACAGGTCAAACAGTAGAACCTGTCCTCCCCTTAGACAGGTCAAACAGTAGAACCTGTCCTCCCCTTACACAGGTCAAACAGTGTAACCTGTCCTCCCCTTAGACAGGTCAAACAGTAGAACATGTCCTCCCCTTACACAGGTCAAACAGTGGAACCTGTCCTCCCCTTAGACAGGTCAATCAGTGGAACCTGTCCTCCCCTTAGACAGGTCAAACAGTAGAACCTGTCCTCCCCTTAGACAGGTCAAACAGTGGAACCTGTCTTCCCTTAAACAGGTCAAACAGTGGAACCTGTCCTCCCCTTACACAGGTCAAACAGTGGAACCTGTCCTCCCCTTAGACAGGTCAAACAGTAGAACCTGTCCTTCCTTTACACAGGTCAAACAGTAGAACCTGTCCTCCCCTGAGACAGGTCAAACAGTAGAACCTGTCCACCCCTTACACTGGTCAAACAGTGGAACCTGTCCTCCCCTTAGACAGGTCAAACAGTAGAACCTGTCCTCCCCTTACACAGGTCAAACAGTGGAACCTGTCCTCCCCTTACACATTTCAAACAGTAGAACCTGTCCTCCCCTTACACAGGTCAAACAGTGGAACCTTTCCTCCCCTTACACTGGTCAAACTGTAGAACCTGTCCTTCCTTTACACAGGTCAAACAGTAGAACCTGTCCTCCCCTTAGACAAGTCAAACAGTGTAACCAGTCCTTCCCTTACACAGGTCAAACAGTAGATCCTGTCCTCCCCTTACACAGGTCAAACAGTAGATCCTGTCCTCCCCTTACACAGGTCAAACAGTATAACCTGTCCTCCCCTTACACAGGTCAAACAGTAGAACCTGTCCTCCCCTTAGACAGGTCAAACAGTAGAACCTGTCCTCCCCTTAGACAGGTCAAACAGTAGAACCTGTCCTCCCCTTACACAGGTCAAACAGTGTAACCTGTCCTCCCCTTAGACAGGTCAAACAGTAGAACATGTCCTCCCCTTACACAGGTCAAACAGTGGAACCTGTCCTCCCCTTAGACAGGTCAATCAGTGGAACCTGTCCTCCCCTTAGACAGGTCAAACAGTAGAACCTGTCCTCCCCTTAGACAGGTCAAACAGTGGAACCTGTCCTCCCCTTAGTCAGGTCAAACAGTAGAACCTGACCTTCCCTTAGAGAGGTCAAACAGTAGAACCTGTCCTTCCCTTAGACAGGTCAAACAGTAGAACCTGTCCTCCCCTTAGACAGGTCAAACAGTGGAACCTGTCCTTCCCTTACACAGGTCAAACAGTAAAAACTGTCCTCCCATTAGATAGGTCAAACAGTAGAACCTGTCCTCCCCTTTCACAGGTCAAACAGTGGAACCTGTCCTCCCCTTAGACAGGTCAAACAGTGGAACCTGTCCTCCCCTTACACAGGTCAAACAGTAGAACCTGTCCTCCCCTTACACAGGTCAAACAGTATAACCTGTCCTCCCCTTACACAGGTCAAACAGTGGAACCTGTCCTCCCTTTAAACAGGTCAAACAGTGAAACCTGTCCTTCCCTTAGACAGGTCAAACAGTAGAACCTGTCCTCCCCTTACACAGGTCAAACAGTGGAACCTGTCCTCCCTTTAAACAGGTCAAACAGTGTAACCTGTCCTTCCCTTAGACAGGTCAAACAGTAAAACCGGTCCTCCCCTTACACAGGTCAAACAGTAGAACCTGTCCTCCCCTTAGACAGGTCAAACAGTAGAACCTGTCCTTCCCTTCAACAGGTCAAACAGTAGAACCTGTCCTCCCCTTAAACAGGTCAAACAGTAGAACCTGTCCTCCCCTTAGACAGGTCAAACAGTAGAACCTGTCCTCCACTTACACAGGTCAAACAGTGTAACCTGTCCTCCCCTTAGACAGGTCAAACAGTAGAACCTGTCCTCCCCTTACACAGGTCAAACAGTAGAACATGTCCTCCCCTTAGACAGGTCAAACAGTGGAACCTGTCCTCCCCTCAGACAGGTCAAACAGTGGAACCTGTCCTCCCGTTACACAGGTCAAACAGTGGAACCTGTCCTCCCCTTACACAGGTCAAACAGTGGAACCTGTCCTCCCCTTAGACAGGTCAAACAGTGGAACCTGTCCTCCCCTTAGACAGGTCAAACAGTGGAACCTGTCCTCCCCTTACACAGGTCAAACAGTGGAACCTGTCCTCCCCTTAGACAGGTCAAACAGTAGAACCTGTCCTTCCCTTACACAGGTCAAACAGTAGAACCTGTCCTCCCCTTACACAGGTCAAACAGTGGAACCTGTCGTCCCCTTAGACAGGTGAAACAGTGGAACCTGGCCTCCCCTTAGACAGGTCAAACAGTGGAACCTGTCCTCCCCTTAGACAGGTCAAACAGTGGAACCTGTCCTCCCTTTAAACAGGTCAAACAGTGGAACCTGTCCTTCCCTTAGACAGGTCAAACAGTAGAACCTGTCCTCCCGTTACACAGGTCAAACAGTGTAACCTGTCCTCCCCTTATAAAGGTCAAACAGTGGAGCCTGTCCTCCCCTTAAACAGGTCAAACAGTAAAACCGGTCCTCCCCTTAAACAGGTCAAACAGTGGAACCTGTCCTCCCCTTACACAGGTCAATCAGTGGAACCTGTCCTCCCCTTAGACAGGTCAAACAGTAGAACCTGTCCTCCCCTTAGACAGGTCAAACAGTGGAACCTGTCCTCCCCTTAGTCAGGTCAAACAGTAGAACCTGACCTTCCCTTAGAGAGGTCAAACAGTAGAACCTGTCCTTCCCTTAGACAGGTCAAACAGTAGAACCTGTCCTCCCCTTAGACAGGTCAAACAGTGGAACCTGTCCTTCCCTTACACAGGTCAAACAGTAGAAACTGTCCTCCCCTTAGATAGGTCAAACAGTAGAACCTGTCCTCCCCTTTCACAGGTCAAACAGTGGAATCTGTCCTCCCCTTAGACAGGTCAAACAGTGGAACCTGTCCTCCCCTTAAACAGGTCAAACAGTAGAACCTGTCCTCCCCTTACACAGGTCAAACAGTATAACCTGTCCTCCCCTTACACAGGTCAAACAGTGGAACCTGTCCTCCCTTTAAACAGGTCAAACAGTGAAACCTGTCCTTCCCTTAGACAGGTCAAACAGTAGAACCTGTCCTCCCCTTACACAGGTCAAACAGTGTAACCTGTCCTCCCTTTAAACAGGTCAAACAGTGTAACCTGTCCTTCCCTTAGACAGGTCAAACAGTAAAACCGGTCCTCCCCTTACACAGGTCAAACAGTAGAACCTGTCCTCCCCTTAGACAGGTCAAACAGTAGAACCTGTCCTTCCCTTCAACAGGTCAAACAGTAGAACCTGTCCTCCCCTTAAACAGGTCAAACAGTAGAACCTGTCCTCCCCTTAGACAGGTCAAACAGTAGAACCTTTCCTCCACTTACACAGGTCAAACAGTGTAACCTGTCCTCCCCTTAGACAGGTCAAACAGTAGAACCTGTCCTCCCCTTACACAGGTCAAACAGTGGAACCTGTCCTCCCCTTAGACAGATCAAACAGTAGAACCTGTCCTTCCCTTACACAGGTCAAACAGTAGAACCTGTCCTCAACTTACACAGGTCAAACAGTGGAACCTGTCGTCCCCTTAGACAGGTCAAACAGTGGAACCTGGCCTCCCCTTAGACAGGTCAAACAGTGGAACCTGTCCTCCCCTTAGACAGGTCAAACAGTGGAACCTGTCCTCCCTTTAAACAGGTCAAACAGTGGAACCTGTCCTTCCCTTAGACAGGTCAAACAGTAGAACCTGTCCTCCCCTTACACAGGTCAAACAGTGGAACCTGTCCTCCCCTTAAACAGGTCAAACAGTGGAACCTGTCCTCCCCTTAAACAGGTCAAACAGTAAAACCGGTCCTCCCCTTAAACAGGTCAAACAGTAGAACCTGTCCTCCCCTTAGACAGGTCAAACAGTAGAACCTGTCCTCCCCTTTGACAGGTCAAACAGTAGAACCTGACCTTCCCTTAGAGAGGTCAAACAGTAGAACCTGTCCTTCCCTTAGACAGGTCAAACAGTAGAACCTGTCCTCCCCTTAGACAGGTCAAACAGTGGAACCTGTCCTTCCCTTACACAGGTCAAACAGTAGAAACTGTCCTCCCCTTAGATAGGTCAAACAGTAGAACCTGTCCTCCCCTTTCACAGGTCAAACAGTGGAATCTGTCCTCCCCTTAGACAGGTCAAACAGTGGAACCTGTCCTCCCCTTACACAGGTCAAACAGTAGAACCTGTCCTCCCCTTACACAGGTCAAACAGTATAACCTGTCCTCCCCTTACACAGGTCAAACAGTGGAACCTGTCCTCCCTTTAAACAGGTCAAACAGTGAAACCTGTCCTTCCCTTAGACAGGTCAAACAGTAGAACCTGTCCTCCCCTTACACAGGTCAAACAGTGGAACCTGTCCTCCCTTTAAACAGGTCAAACAGTGTAACCTGTCCTTCCCTTAGACAGGTCAAACAGTAAAACCGGTCCTCCCCTTACACAGGTCAAACAGTAGAACCTGTCCTCCCCTTAGACAGGTCAAACAGTAGAACCTGTCCTTCCCTTCAACAGGTCAAACAGTAGAACCTGTCCTCCCCTTAAACAGGTCAAACAGTAGAACCTGTCCTCCCCTTAGACAGGTCAAACAGTAGAACCTGTCCTAGACTTACACAGGTCAAACAGTGTAACCTGTCCTCCCCTTAGACAGGTCAAACAGTAGAACCTGTCCTCCCCTTAGACAGGTCAATCAGTGGAACCTGTCCTCCCGTTACACAGGTCAAACAGTGGAACCTGTCCTCCCCTTACACAGGTCAAACAGTGGAACCTGTCCTCCCCTTAGACAGGTCAAACAGTGGAACCTGTCCTCCCCTTAGACAGGTCAAACAGTGGAACCTGTCCTCCCCTTACACAGGTCAAACAGTGGAACCTGTCCTCCCCTTAGACAGGTCAAACAGTAGAACCTGTCCTTCCATTACACAGGTCAAACAGTAGAACCTGTGCTCCCCTTACACAGGTCAAACAGTGGAACCTGTCGTCCCCTTAGACAGGTCAAACAGTGGAACCTGGCCTCCCATTAGACAGGTCAAACAGTGGAACCTGTCCTCCCCTTAGACAGGTCAAACAGTGGAACCTGTCCTCCATTTAAACAGGTCAAACAGTGGAACCTGTCCTTCCCTTAGACAGGTCAAACAGTAGAACCTGTCCTCCCCTTACACAGGTCAAACAGTGGAACCTGTCCTCCCCTTAAACAGGTCAAACAGTGGAACCTGTCCTCCCCTTAAACAGGTCAAACAGTAAAACCGGTCCTCCCCTTAAACAGGTCAAACAGTGGAACCTGTCCTCCCCTTACACAGGTCAAACAGTGGAACCTGTCCTCCCCTTAGACAGTTCAAACAGTGGAACCTGTCCTCCCCTTAGACAGGTCAAACAGTGGAACCTGTCCTCCCCTTAGACAGGTCAAACAGTGGAACCTGTCCTCCCCTTACACAGGTCAAACAGTAGAACCTGTCCTCCCCTTAGACAGGTCAAACAGTAGAACCTGTCCTCCCCTTACACAGGTCAAACAGTATAACCTGTCCTCCCCTTACACAGGTCAAACAGTGGAACCTGTCCTCCCTTTAAACAGGTCAAACAGTGGAACCTGTCCTTCCCTTAGACAGGTCAAACAGTAGAACCTGTCCTCCCCTTACACAGGTCAAACAGTGGAACCTGTCCTCCCCTTAAACAGGTCAAACAGTGGAACCTGTCCTTCCCTTAGACAGGTCAAACAGTAAAACCGGTCCTCCCCTTACACAGGTCAAACATTAGAACCTGTCCTCCCCTTAGACAGGTCAAACAGTAGAACCTGTCCTTCCCTTAGACAGGTCAAATAGTATAACCTGTCCTCCCCTTAAACAGGTCAAACAGTAGAACCTGTCCTCCCTTAGACAGGTCAAACAGTAGAACCTGTCCTCCCCTTAGACAGGTCAAACAGTAGAACCTGTCCTCCCCTTAGACAGGTCAAACAGTAGAACCTGTCCTCCCCTTACACTGGTCAAACAGTAGAACCTGTCCTCCCCTTAGACAGGTCAAACAGTGGAACCTGTCCTCCCCTTAGACAGGTCAAACAGTGGAACCTGTCCTCCCCTTAGACAGGTCAAACAGTAGAACCTGTCCTTCCCTTACACAGGTCAAACAGTAGAACCTGTCCTCCCCTTACACAGGTCAAACAGTGGAACCTGTCGTCCCCTTAGACAGGTCAAACAGTGGAACCTGGCCTCCCCTTAGACAGGTCAAACAGTGGAACCTGTCCTCCCCTTAGACAGGTCAAACAGTAGAACCTGTCCTCCCCTTAGACAGGTCAAACAGTAGAACCTGTCCTCCCCTTACACAGGTCAAACAGTAGAACCTGTCCTCCCCTTACACAGGTCAAACAGTGGAACCTGTCCTCCCTTTAAACAGGTCAAACAGTGGAACCTGTCCTTCCCTTAGACAGGTCAAACAGTAGAACCTGTCCTCCCCTTACACAGGTCAAACAGTGGAACCTGTCCTCCCCTTAAACAGGTCAAACAGTGGAACCTGTCCTTCCCTTAGACAGGTCAAACAGTAAAACCGGTCCTCCCCTTAAACAGGTCAAACAGTGGAACCTGTCCTCCCCTTACACAGGTCAAACAGTGGAACCTGTCTACTCAACAGAGCCCACAGGTTGTTACTCAACATAGCCCACAGGTTGTTACTCAACAGAGCCCACAGGTTGTTTCTCAACAGAGCCCACAGGTTGTTACTCAACAGAGCCCACAGGTTGTTACTCAACAGAGCCCACAGGTTGTTTCTCAACAGAGCCCACAGGTTGTTACTCAACAGAGCCCACAGGTTGTTACTCAACAGAGCCCACAGGTTGTTACTCAACAGAGCCCACAGGTTGTTTCTCAACAGAGCCCACAGGTTGTTACTCAACAGAGCCCACAGGTTGTTACTCAACAGAGCCCACAGGTTGTTACTCAACAGAGCCCACAGGTTGTTTCTCAACAGAGCCCACAGGTTGTTACTCAACAGAGCCCACAGGTTGTTACTCAACAGAGCCCACAGGTTGTTACTCAACAGAGCCCACAGGTTGTTACTCAACAGAGCCCACAGGTTGTTACTCAACAGAGCCCACAGGTTGTTACTCAACAGAGCCCACAGGTTGTTACTCAACAGAGACCACAGGTTGTTTCTCAACAGAGCCAGAGCCCACAGGTTGTTACTCAACAGAGCCCACAGGTTGTTACTCAACAGACCCCACAGGTTGTTACTCAACAGAGCCCACAGGTTGTTACTCAACAGAGCCCACAGGTTGTTTCTCAACAGAGCCCACAGGTTGTTTCTCAACAGAGCCCACAGGTTGTTACTCAACAGAGCCCACAGGTTGTTACTCAACAGAGCCCACAGGTTGTTACTCAACAGAGCCCACAGGTTGTTACTCAACAGAGCCCACAGGTTGTTTCTCAACAGAGCCAGAGCCCACGGGTTGTTACTCAACAGAGCCCACAGGTTGTAACTCAACAGAGCCCACAGGCTGTTACTCAACAGAGCCCACAGGTTGTTACTCAACAGAGCCCACAGGTTGTTACTCAACAGAGCCCACAGGTTGTTACTCAACAGAGCCCACAGGTTGTTACTCAACAGAGCCCACAGGTTGTTACTCAACAGAGCCCACAGGTTGTTACTCAACAGAGCCCACAGGTTGTTTCTCAACAGAGCCCACAGGTTGTTTCTCAACAGAGCCCACAGGTTGTTACTCAACAGAGCCAGAGCCCACAGGTTGTTACTCAACAGAGCCCACAGGTTGTTACTCAACAGAGCCCACAGGTTGTTACTCAACAGAGACCACAGGTTGTTACTCAACAGAGTTTAGTGTGTCATCTTTTCTTCTTGAGGGTTTAAGGGACTCTTTGGGGTGGGACAGGATGTTACAGGTAAATCCATCATATCTCATCCACTACTTCCTCTTTGGTCTTGTTGGCAGGCCAAAATCCTTGAATGCACAGGGTCTGAACACTCCGCATAAGGTGGAGGATCCCTTGAGCAGCGGAAAATCACTTTTATTGAACTGATTATAAGCAGAAGGAAAATTGCTATTGTGTCGGTGTATGCACCGAACAATTAAGACAGCTCATTTTATGACCAATTATCGACCCTAACACTAGATTTAACTGACTTCTGACTGGTCAGAAATTCTCATATACAGGACTAGGGAAAATTACTATTTAAATAGCTGCAGACCCAGCCTTCTGTTTTAGCATTACGAATTAAAGCCAATGAGAAACTTGCAAACATCTCTTCCATTAAATCAACTTACAGACCCTTCTGAAATGACTGATACATTCCGCTCATTCAATTCCACTCTGTACTCTTCGGAGGCAGTGTAAGATGTGACCAGATGCAGACCCTTCCCCGAACACCTCCATCGCCCCAAGCTGTCTCCCACAGTATCTCATACACTGGACTATTCAATTACACTAGCAAAACTGAAGACTGCCGTACAAGCTATGAACATTGGGCGGTCACCTGCTCTAGACAGAATTACCCCAGAGTTGTATTTGTTTTTTTGACCCAGTTGGGCCCTTCACTATTGGACATGCTGCATACTACAGCTAAAATGTAGTCTTTCTCAACTAATTAGAATAATTCTTTAATTTCACTTCGTACAATGTTCCAGTTATCGTCCTTTATCACTTTTGAATTCAAACATTAAAGCATTACTTGATCACACTCATCCACCACGACCAAACAGGCTTCATAAAAATGTGTTTAGCCTCTGATAATATCCGTCGTCTCTTACTGGCCTTTGATCACCACGCTGTCACACCCTGATCTGTTTCACCTGTCTTTGTGCTTGTCTCCACCCCCCTCCAGGTGTCGCCCATCTTCCCCATTATCTCCTGTCTATTTCTACCTGTGTTCTCTGTTCGTCTGTTGCCAGTTTGTTTGGTTTGTGAAACCTACGAGCGTTTGTTCCCCTGCTCCTGCCTGTTTCTTGTTCCTGTTTTCAAGTCCTTCCCGGTTTTGACCTTTCTGCCTGCCCTGACCCTGAGCCTGCCTGCCGTCCTGTACCTTATCCCACCTTACTGGATTATTGACCCCTGCCTGCTCTGACCCTAAGACTGCCTGCAGTTCTGGACCCTTTCTCCCCCCTTCTGGATTATTGACCCCTGCCTGCCTTCGACCTGTCGTTTGCCTGCCCCTGTTTTCTTCGACACTGTCTGCATCTGGTTCATACCTTATAACGTGACCTATAACGTGATAACGAGTGGCAGTACTAGTGGACAGTGTTGCGCCATATGGGTCTCAGAAAAGGCTTCATAGATATGATTCAACTTCTATACGCCAATTCTTCAGCGATGGTCCTGAAGGACAACCATTGCTCCTCCCTTTTCGCTCTATCCCGTGGGTTATGGAAAGGCTGTCCACTCTCTCCTCTGTTATTTGCCTTATCCTTAGAACCTGTTGCCTAGACGGTCTGCCAATCCACTGTTCACACACCTATCATTATACATGACACCAGCGTTACATCTCCCTATATGCAGACAATATCCTGCGATTCCTTCAAAATACACAACAATCTCTACCTCATATTCATCTTTAATGAAGTTAGCCACATTTCAGGCTATAAAATCAACTGGGTCAAGTCTGCTGTTTTACCTATAATTAATATGGCAGATTATCCATGGCAACATACTACCACTGTAGTAAAACAGTTTATACCACCAGTGGAGTGAAGTGGTTAACACATCGCCGCTGATGTTCTCGATGAGGGAGGGCTCCGTGCATTCCAGGTTTTACAGAAAACATTTAATTTACTGGACAAATCCTTATTTTATTTCCAACTTCGCTCCAGCATGCAAGCTTATGGAGTCCCCTAGGGCAAAACACTACCAATTCACCCCTAAACCCAGGGGACTGATCTGTACTTGCATTTTTTAAAAGCATCTCAGAATCGAATCTAATTCTCTCTTCTAGAAATTCTAATCATCAGAATATCAGAATGCTCTCTATGCCCTCAGAGTGTTCCCGGTACCTTCATTCATATGTCTGGGAGTGCCCCGAGGTATCCCAATTCTGAAGACTAGCCTCCAGAATGCTCTCCACATTTCTCTCATAACACATTACATGTTCACCGCAGATTATACTCCTCAATGACACCTCCAAATTAGATCTGCCTTTGCAGGAAAAGCGATTATAGCTGCCTGGCCTCACTGCAGCCACGTTTCTTTTGCCTGTCGATGGAAACCTCCCCATTCACTGTCTAAACATGAATGGTTACTGTATTTTATTGACATTGCTCAATTAGAGCTTTCGGTGGTGCGAATGCATGGCTCAAAAAACGATAAACTGGAGTTCTGCAGTGGTTAAGAT
Source organism: Salmo salar (assembly GCF_965601325.2). Taxonomy (NCBI): domain Eukaryota; kingdom Metazoa; phylum Chordata; class Actinopteri; order Salmoniformes; family Salmonidae; genus Salmo; species Salmo salar. The sequence continues at coordinate 18,270,714 of NC_138292.1, forward strand.
AAAATCATAGTTTTGGGGGGCATGGTCTGAGGGAGGGATGAAGAGGGGTAAGGATTAGCATTCTGCTCTTGTCTTTTTATTTGTTTAATGTGTGGGCAGGGGAAGGGTGGGGTGGTGTTAATGTAACACCTCCTTGTTCTCTTTGTAGCCCTCTGTCAATATAAATTAAATGTTTTAGCAACAAAAAATACAAATCGTTCTGTGACCCCCTGTCCTGTCCTGATTCTCAGCCTCTCTCCTCCCAATGTCCTGCTCTGCCCTCTGTATTACGCAATCTAACTTAGTCCAAAATCGTTAATAATCTCTAAACCTCTCTTTTAAAACAAATATTTATCGTTATTATGTTTATAAGCATGTGTGTCCCAGTATGAGCTGGATTATAAGTTGAGAATGTACATGTGAATTCAGGACATTGGGTCAGCTGAGTTCGTCGGGATCCATGGTTTTACAGCTAGGATGCAATCCTGTCTTAATTCAGTCTTCTAAGGGCTCTGTTAATTAAATACTATATATTATCATTATTCTCATAAACCCTCAGGTTCTTCCTAGTTGATATAACTAAGTAGCCTTGCACGAGACTTGGCTTGTGCGAGCCGGAATGGCTCATCTCCTGTTTCTGTAGCGTGAGGCAGTTTGATGAACAAGTCTACCCCTGAACAGGATGCTAATCTATCGCAGGGCCTTACCCACAATCTATCTCTCTAATGCTGAGTGCCAAGCAGAAACGCATTGGGTCCCATTTTTACAGTCTTTGGTATGACTCTCTTAGTTGAGATGCTAAATGTATAATCCATCTGAGGGAGCACGTCATCATGTGACATGTTATTGTTCTGATGATGCAGCCACAGTTGACTCTTTATTGTCCAACACTGTCACCTCTTATGGCCTATTGTGTTTCTGGGCAAACTAAAGTCACTTTGTGATCTGTATTGTCATGTTATTGTTCTGATGATGCAGCCACAGTTGACTCTTTATTGTCCAACACTGTCACCTCTTATGGCCTATTGTGTTTCTGGGCAAACTAAAGTCACTTTGTGATCTGTATTGTCATGTTATTGTTCTGGTGATGTAGCCACAGCTGACCCTCTTTTATCTCAGTCATTTTCTATCAACTTCTGCCCTCCTCCATGTCCTCTACTCAGCCTGATCACTAGAAGTAGACTTCGAATTTGGACAATTGAAAACATGATGGTATGAGGTTGGTTGGTTTGCAGAGCCTTCCCTAAATAATGGCCTAACCTGAACCACTCAGAATGAATGCCATAACTGTTAACATTTTAGTTGTTTCTGTTGTAACCCTGTAACCGTGTGGAATGAATGGTTCAAAACTAGACGTTCAGCAATAATACGCTGAATTTCAAAGGGAAACTATGAGATCTTGTTGCTGTACTAGCCTCAGTTCTAATCATTTAGTATCAGGACAGCTTAAAGGACTGAAGTGATGTAAGTCAAGTGTATATCAGTGGCCATGTCTGAATATCAACACTAGAATGGGTATTCTGACAAGGCCGGTGTCATTATCATACACTTCTCATTAGTTGAGTTGTTGAACTTAGGATCCAGATGGGACTGGGGCTGTGTCATCTGGGGTGAACTCAGACATTGGACTGTTTTGTGTGTGTGTGTGTGTGTGTGTGTGTGTGTGTGTGTTTCACCCCTTCATAAATGAACAGATGACCTTGAACGGAACACGTAATGAGATAATCACACAGAAAGGCCAGTGTAACTGGGCCCAGCACAGCTAACACACACAAGCGCACACAAACACACAAACACACACACACCTAGAAACTCTTAGAAAAAAAGGGTTCCTTAAGGGTTCTTCGGCTGTCCAAAAAGGAGAACCTTTTTGGTTCCAGGTAGAACCCTTTTAGGTTCCATGTAGAACCCTCTGTGAAAAGGGCCCTTCATGGAACCCAAAAGGGTTCTAACTAGAACCACAAAGGGTTATTCAAAGGGTTGTCCTATGGGGACAGCCAAAGAACCATTTTAGGTTCTAGATAGATAGAGTGTAGGCGGAACTCCACTGACCTCCTTAAGCTGTGTATTGTTGTAGGACATGCTGTGAGAACAGTAAATATACAGGACTGTTCCCTATCAGACACTAAATCAACTGGACTGTTCCCTATCAGACACTAAATCAACAAGACTGTTGCCTATCAGACACTAAATCAACTGGACTGGTCCCTATCAGACACTAAATCAACTGGACTGGTCCCTATCAGACACTAAATCAACTGGACTGGTCCCTATCAGACACTAAATCAACTGGACTGTTCCCTATCAGACACTAAATCAACAGGACTGTTCCCTATCAGACACTAAATCAACTGGACTGGTCCCTATCAGACACTAAATCAACTGGACTGGTCCCTATCAGACACTAAATCAACTGGACTGTGCCCTATCAGACACTAAATCAAATGGACTGGTCCCTATCAGACACTAAATCAACTGGACTGTTCCCTATCAGACACTAAATCAACTGGACTGTTCCCTATCAGACACTAAATCAACTGGACTGGTCCCTATCAGACACTAAATCAACTGGACTGTTCCATATCAGACACTAAATCAACTGGACTGTTCCCTATCAAACACTAAATCAACTGGACTGGTCCCTATCAGACACTGAATCAACTGGACTGTTCCCTATCAGACACTAAATCAACTGGACTTTTCCCTATCAGACACTAAATCAACTGGACTGTTCCCTATCAGACACTAAATCAACTGGAGAGTTGCCTATCAGACACTAAATCAACTGGATTGTTCCCTATCAGACACTAAATCAACTGGACTGGTCCCTATCAGACACTAAATCAACTGGACTGGTCCCTATCAGACACTAAATCAACTGGACTGTTCCCTATCAGACACTAAATCAACAGGACTGTTGCCTATCAGACACTAAATCAACTGGACTGGTCCCTATCAGACACTAAATCAACTGGACTGGTCCCTATCAGACACTGAATCAACTGGACTGTTCCCTATCAGACACTAAATCAACTGGACTTTTCCCTATCAGACACTAAATCAACTGGACTGTTCCCTATCAGACACTAAATCAACTGGAGAGTTGCCTATCAGACACTAAATCAACTGGATTGTTCCCTATCAGACACTAAATCAACTGGACTGGTCCCTATCAGACACTAAATCAACTGGACTGGTCCCTATCAGACACTAAATCAACTGGAGAGTTGCCTATCAGACACTAAATCAACTGGACTGTTCCCTATCAGACACTACATCAACTGGACTGGTCCCTATCAGACACTAAATCAACTGGACTGTTCCCTATCAGACACTACATCAACTGGACTGTTCCCTATCAGACACTAAATCAACTGGACTGGTCCCTATCAGACACTAAATCAACTGGACTGGTCCCTATCAGACACTAAATCAACAGGACTGTTCCCTATCAGACACTAAATCAACAGGACTGTTCCCTATCAGACACTAAATCAACTGGACTGGTCCCTATCAGACACTAAATCAACTGGACTGGTCCCTATCAGACACTAAATCAACTGGACTGGTCCCTATCAGACACTAAAGCAACTGGACTGTTCCCGATCAGACACTAAATCAACTGGACTGGTCCCTATCAGACACTAAATCAACTGGACTGTTCCCTATCAGACACTAAATCAACTGGACTGTTCCCTATCAGACACTAAATCAACTGGACTGTTCCCTATCAGACACTAAATCAACTGGACTGTTCCCTATCAGACACTAAATCAACTGGACTGTTTCCTATCAGACACTAAATCAACTGGACTGGTCCCTATCAGACACTAAATCAACTGGATTGGTCCCTATCAGACACTAAATCAACTGGAGAGTTGCCTATCAGACACTAAATCAACTGGACTGTTCCCTATCAGACACTAAATCAACTGGACTGGTCCCTATCAGACACTAAATCAACTGGACTGTTCACTATCAGACACTAAATCAACTGGACTGGTCCCTATCAGACACTAAATCAACTGGACTGGTCCCTATCAGACACTAAATCAACTGGACTGGTCCCTAACAGACACTAAATCAACTGGAGAGTTGCCTATCAGACACTAAATCAACTGGACTGTTCCCTATCAGACACTAAATCAACTGGACTGGTCCCTATCAGACACTAAATCAACTGGACTGTTCACTATCAGACACTAAATCAACTGGACTGGTCCCTATCAGACACTAAATCAACTGGACTGGTCCCTATCAGACACTAAATCAACTGGACTGTTCCCTATCAGACACTAAATCAGCTGGACTGGTCCCTATCAGACACTAAATCAACTGGACTGGTCCCTATCAGACACTAAATCAACTGGAGAGTTGCCTATCAGACACTAAATCAACTGGATTGTTCCCTATCAGACACTAAATCAACTGGAGAGTTGCCTATCAGACACTAAATCAACTGGATTGTTCCCTATCAGACACTAAATCAACTGGACTGGTCCCTATCAGACACTAAATCAACTGTAGAGTTGCCTATCAGACACTAAATCAACTGGACTGGTCCCTATCAGACACTAAATCAACTGGACTGGTCCCTATCAGACACTAAAACAACTGGAGAGTTGCCTATCAGACACTAAATCAACTGGACTGTTCCCTATCAGACACTAAATCAACTGGACTGGTCCCTATCAGACACTAAATCAACTGGACTGTTCACTATCAGACACTAAATCAACTGGACTGGTCCCTATCAGACACTAAATCAACTGGACTGGTCCCTATCAGACACTAAATCAACTGGACTGGTCCCTATCAGACACTAAATCAACTGGAGAGTTGCCCTATCAGACACTAAATCAACTGGACTGTTCCCTATCAGACACTAAATCAACTGGACTGGTCCCTATCAGACACTAAATCAACTGGACTGGTCCCTATCAGACACTAAATCAACTGGACTGTTCCCTATCAGACACTAAATCAGCTGGACTGGTCCCTATCAGACACTAAATCAACTGGACTGGTCCCTATCAGACACTAAATCAACTGGAGAGTTGCCTATCAGACACTAAATCAACTGGACTGTTCCCTATCAGACACTAAATCAACTGGACTGTTCCCTATCAGACACTAAATCAACTGGACTGTTTCCTATCAGACACTAAATCAACTGGACTGGTCCCTATCAGACACTAAATCAACTGGACTGGTCCCTATCAGACACTAAATCAACTGGAGAGTTGCCTATCAGACACTAAATCAACTGGACTGTTCCCTATCAGACACTAAATCAACTGGACTGTTTCCTATCAGACACTAAATCAACTGGACTGGTCCCTATCAGACACTAAATCAACTGGACTGGTCCCTATCAGACACTAAATCAACTGGAGAGTTGCCTATCAGACACTAAATCAACTGGACTGTTCCCTATCAGACACTAAATCAACTGGACTGGTCCCTATCAGACACTAAATCAACTGGACTGTTCACTATCAGACACTAAATCAACTGGACTGGTCCCTATCAGACACTAAATCAACTGGACTGGTCCCTATCAGACACTAAATCAACTGGACTGGTCCCTAACAGACACTAAATCAACTGGAGAGTTGCCTATCAGACACTAAATCAACTGGACTGTTCCCTATCAGACACTAAATCAACTGGACTGGTCCCTATCAGACACTAAATCAACTGGACTGTTCACTATCAGACACTAAATCAACTGGAATGGTCCCTATCAGACACTAAATCAACTGGACTGGTCCCTATCAGACACTAAATCAACTGGACTGTTCCCTATCAGACACTAAATCAGCTGGACTGGTCCCTATCAGATACTAAATCAACTGGACTGGTCCCTATCAGACACTAAATCAACTGGAGAGTTGCCTATCAGACACTAAATCAACTGGATTGTTCCCTATCAGACACTAAATCAACTGGAGAGTTGCCTATCAGACACTAAATCAACTGGATTGTTCCCTATCAGACACTAAATCAACTGGACTTGTCCCTATCAGACACTAAATCAACTGGAGAGTTGCCTATCAGACACTAAATCAACTGGACTGGTCCCTATCAGACACTAAATCAACTGGACTGGTCCCTATCAGACACTAAATCAACTGGAGAGTTGCCTATCAGACACTAAATCAACTGGACTGTTCCCTATCAGACACTAAATCAGCTGGACTGGTCCCTATCAGACACTAAATCAACTGGACTGTTCACTATCAGACACTAAATCAACTGGACTGGTCCCTATCAGACACTAAATCAACTGGACTGGTCCCTATCAGACACTAAATCAACTGGACTGGTCCCTATCAGACACTAAATCAACAGGACTGTTCCCTAACAGACACTAAATCAACTGGAGAGTTGCCTATCAGACACTAAATCAACTGGACTGTTCCCTATCAGACACTAAATCAACTGGACTGGTCCCTATCAGACACTAAATCAACTGGACTGTTCACTATCAGACACTAAATCAACTGGACTGGTCCCTATCAGACACTAAATCAAGTGGACTGGTCCCTATCAGACACTAAATCAAGTGGACTGTTCCCTATCAGACACTAAATCAACTGGACTGGTCCCTATCAGACACTAAATCAACTGGACTGGTCCCTATCAGACACTAAATCAACTGGAGAGTTGCCTATCAGACACTAAATCAACTGGACTGTTCCCTATCAGACACTAAATCAACTGGACTGTTCCATATCAGACACTAAATCAACTGGACTGTTTCCTATCAGACACTAAATCAACTGGACTGGTCCCTATCAGACACTAAATCAACTGGACTGTTCCCTATCAGACACTAAATCAACTGGAGAGTTGCCTATCAGACACTAAATCAACTGGACTGTTCCCTATCAGACACTAAATCAACTGGACTGGTCCCTATCAGACACTAAATCAACTGGACTGTTCACTATCAGACACTAAATCAACTGGACTGGTCCCTATCAGACACTAAATCAACTGGACTGGTCCCTATCAGACACTAAATCAACTGGACTGGTCCCTAACAGACACTAAATCAACTGGAGAGTTGCCTATCAGACACTAAATCAACTGGACTGTTCCCTATCAGACACTAAATCAACTGGACTGGTCCCTATCAGACACTAAATCAACTGGACTGTTCACTATCAGACACTAAATCAACTGGACTGGTCCCTATCAGACACTAAATCAACTGGACTGGTCCCTATCAGACACTAAATCAACTGGACTGTTCCCTATCAGACACTAAATCAGCTGGACTGGTCCCTATCAGACACTAAATCAACTGGACTGGTCCCTATCAGACACTAAATCAACTGGAGAGTTGCCTATCAGACACTAAATCAACTGGATTGTTCCCTATCAGACACTAAATCAACTGGAGAGTTGCCTATCAGACACTAAATCAACTGGATTGTTCCCTATCAGACACTAAATCAACTGGACTGTTTCCTATCAGACACTAAATCAACTGGACTGATCCCTATCAGACACTAAATCAACTGGACTGGTCCCTATCAGACACTAAATCAACTGGAGAGTTGCCTATCAGACACTAAATCAACTGGACTGTTCCCTATCAGACACTAAATCAACTGGACTGTTTCCTATCAGACACTAAATCAACTGGACTGGTCCCTATCAGACACTAAATCAACTGGACTGGTCCCTATCAGACACTAAATCAACTGGAGAGTTGCCTATCAGACACTAAATCAACTGGACTGTTCCCTATCAGACACTAAATCAACTGGACTGGTCCCTATCAGACACTAAATCAACTGGACTGTTCACTATCAGACACTAAATCAACTGGACTGGTCCCTATCAGACACTAAATCAACTGGACTGGTCCCTATCAGACACTAAATCAACTGGACTGGTCCCTAACAGACACTAAATCAACTGGAGAGTTGCCTATCAGACACTAAATCAACTGGACTGTTCCCTATCAGACACTAAATCAACTGGACTGGTCCCTATCAGACACTAAATCAACTGGACTGTTCACTATCAGACACTAAATCAACTGGACTGGTCCCTATCAGACACTAAATCAACTGGACTGGTCCCTATCAGACACTAAATCAACTGGACTGTTCCCTATCAGACACTAAATCAGCTGGACTGGTCCCTATCAGATACTAAATCAACTGGACTGGTCCCTATCAGACACTAAATCAACTGGAGAGTTGCCTATCAGACACTAAATCAACTGGATTGTTCCCTATCAGACACTAAATCAACTGGAGAGTTGCCTATCAGACACTAAATCAACTGGATTGTTCCCTATCAGACACTAAATCAACTGGACTTGTCCCTATCAGACACTAAATCAACTGGAGAGTTGCCTATCAGACACTAAATCAACTGGACTGGTCCCTATCAGACACTAAATCAACTGGACTGGTCCCTATCAGACACTAAATCAACTGGAGAGTTGCCTATCAGACACTAAATCAACTGGACTGTTCCCTATCAGACACTAAATCAGCTGGACTGGTCCCTATCAGACACTAAATCAACTGGACTGTTCACTATCAGACACTAAATCAACTGGACTGGTCCCTATCAGACACTAAATCAACTGGACTGGTCCCTATCAGACACTAAATCAACTGGACTGGTCCCTATCAGACACTAAATCAACAGGACTGTTCCCTAACAGACACTAAATCAACTGGAGAGTTGCCTATCAGACACTAAATCAACTGGACTGTTCCCTATCAGACACTAAATCAACTGGACTGGTCCCTATCAGACACTAAATCAACTGGACTGTTGACTATCAGACACTAAATCAACTGGACTGGTCCCTATCAGACACTAAATCAAGTGGACTGGTCCCTATCAGACACTAAATCAAGTGGACTGTTCCCTATCAGACACTAAATCAACTGGACTGGTCCCTATCAGACACTAAATCAACTGGACTGGTCCCTATCAGACACTAAATCAACTGGAGAGTTGCCTATCAGACACTAAATCAACTGGACTGTTCCCTATCAGACACTAAATCAACTGGACTGTTCCATATCAGACACTAAATCAACTGGACTGTTTCCTATCAGACACTAAATCAACTGGACTGGTCCCTATCAGACACTAAATCAACTGGACTGGTCCCTATCAGACACTAAATCAACTGGAGAGTTGCCTATCAGACACTAAATCAACTGGACTGTTCCCTATCAGACACTAAATCAACTGGACTGGTCCCTATCAGACACTAAATCAACTGGACTGTTCACTATCAGACACTAAATCAACTGGACTGGTCCCTATCAGACACTAAATCAACTGGACTGGTCCCTATCAGACACTAAATCAACTGGACTGGTCCCTAACAGACACTAAATCAACTGGAGAGTTGCCTATCAGACACTAAATCAACTGGACTGTTCCCTATCAGACACTAAATCAACTGGACTGGTCCCTATCAGACACTAAATCAACTGGACTGTTCACTATCAGACACTAAATCAACTGGACTGGTCCCTATCAGACACTAAATCAACTGGACTGGTCCCTATCAGACACTAAATCAACTGGACTGTTCCCTATCAGACACTAAATCAGCTGGACTGGTCCCTATCAGACACTAAATCAACTGGACTGGTCCCTATCAGACACTAAATCAACTGGAGAGTTGCCTATCAGACACTAAATCAACTGGATTGTTCCCTATCAGACACTAAATCAACTGGAGAGTTGCCTATCAGACACTAAATCAACTGGATTGTTCCCTATCAGACACTAAATCAACTGGACTGGTCCCTATCAGACACTAAATCAACTGGACTGTTCACTATCAGACACTAAATCAACTGGACTGGTCCCTATCAGACACTAAATCAACTGGACTGGTCCCTATCAGACACTAAATCAACTGGACTGGTCCCTAACAGACACTAAATCAACTGGAGAGTTGCCTATCAGACACTAAATCAACTGGACTGTTCCCTATCAGACACTAAATCAACTGGACTGGTCCCTATCAGACACTAAATCAACTGGACTGTTCACTATCAGACACTAAATCAACTGGACTGGTCCCTATCAGACACTAAATCAACTGGACTGGTCCCTATCAGACACTAAATCAACTGGACTGTTCCCTATCAGACACTAAATCAGCTGGACTGGTCCCTATCAGACACTAAATCAACTGGACTGGTCCCTATCAGACACTAAATCAACTGGAGAGTTGCCTATCAGACACTAAATCAACTGGATTGTTCCCTATCAGACACTAAATCAACTGGAGAGTTGCCTATCAGACACTAAATCAACTGGATTGTTCCCTATCAGACACTAAATCAACTGGACTGGTCCCTATCAGACACTAAATCAACTGGACTGTTCACTATCAGACACTAAATCAACTGGACTGGTCCCTATCAGACACTAAATCAACTGGACTGGTCCCTATCAGACACTAAATCAACTGGACTGGTCCCTATCAGACACTAAATCAACAGGACTGTTCCCTAACAGACACTAAATCAACTGGAGAGTTGCCTATCAGACACTAAATCAACTGGACTGTTCCCTATCAGACACTAAATCAACTGGACTGTTCACTATCAGACACTAAATCAACTGGACTGGTCCCTATCAGACACTAAATCAAGTGGACTGGTCCCTATCAGACACTAAATCAACTGGACTGTTCCCTATCAGACACTAAATCAGCTGGACTGGTCCCTATCAGACACTAAATCAAATGGACTGGTCCCTATCAGACACTAAATCAACTGGACTGTTCCCGATCAGACACTAAATCAACTGGACTGTTCCCGATCAGACACTAAATCAACTGGACTGGTCCCTATCAGACACTAAATCAACTGGACTGGTCCCTATCAGACACTAAATCAACTGGACAGGTCCCCATCAGACACTAAATCAACTGGAGAGTTGCCTATCAGACACTAAATCAACTGGATTGTTCCCTATCAGACACTAAATCAACTGGACTGTTCCCTATCAGACACTAAATCAACTGGACTGTTCCCTATCAGACACTAAATCAACTGGACTGTTCCCTATCAGACACTAAATCAACTGGACTGTTCCCTATCAGACACTAAATCAACTGGACTGTTTCCTATCAGACACTAAATCAACTGGACTGGTCCCTATCAGACACTAAATCAACTGGACTGGTCCCTATCAGACACTAAATCAACTGGAGAGTTGCCTATCAGACACTAAATCAACTGGACTGTTCCCTATCAGACACTAAATCAACTGGACTGGTCCCTATCAGACACTAAATCAACTGGACTGGTCCCTATCAGACACTAAATCAACAGGACTGTTCCCTAACAGACACTAAATCAACTGGAGAGATGCCTATCAGACACTAAATCAACTGGACTGTTCCCTATCAGACACTAAATCAACTGGACTGGTCCCTATCAGACACTAAATCAACTGGACTGTTCACTATCAGACACTAAATCAACTGGACTGGACCCTATCAGACACTAAATCAACTGGACTGGTCCCTATCAGACACTAAATCAACTGGACTGTTCCCTATCAGACACTAAATCAGCTGGACTGGTCCCTATCAGACACTAAATCAACTGGACTGGTCCCTATCAGACACTAAATCAACTGGAGAGTTGCCTATCAGACACTAAATCAACTGGACTGGTCCCTATCAGACACTAAATCAACTGGAGAGTTGCCTATCAGACACTAAATCAACTGGACTGGTCCCTATCAGACACTAAATCAACTGGACTGGTCCCTATCAGACACTAAATCAACTGTAGAGTTGCCTATCAGACACTAAATCAACTGGACTGTTCCCTATCAGACACTAAATCAACTGGACTGGTCCCTATCAGACACTAAATCAACTGGACTGTTCACTATCAGACACTAAATCAACTGGACTGGTCCCTATCAGACACTAAATCAACTGGACTGGTCCCTATCAGACACTAAATCAACTGGACTGGTCCCTATCAGACACTAAATCAACAGGACTGTTCCCTAACAGACACTAAATCAACTGGAGAGTTGCCTATCAGACACTAAATCAACTGGACTGTTCCCTATCAGACACTAAATCAACTGGACTGGTCCCTGTCAGACACTAAATCAACTGGACTGTTCACTATCAGACACTAAATCAACTGGACTGGTCCCTATCAGACACTAAATCAACTGGACTGTTCACTATCAGACACTAAATCAACTGGACTGGTCCCTATCAGACACTAAATCAACTGGACTGGTCCCTATCAGACACTAAATCAACTGGACTGGTCCCTAACAGACACTAAATCAACTGGAGAGTTGCCTATCAGACACTAAATCAACTGGACTGTTCCCTATCAGACACTAAATCAACTGGACTGGTCCCTATCAGACACTAAATCAACTGGACTGTTCACTATCAGACACTAAATCAACTGGACTGGTCCCTATCAGACACTAAATCAACTGGACTGGTCCCTATCAGACACTAAATCAACTGGACTGTTCCCTATCAGACACTAAATCAGCTGGACTGGTCCCTATCAGACACTAAATCAACTGGACTGGTCCCTATCAGACACTAAATCAACTGGAGAGTTGCCTATCAGACACTAAATCAACTGGATTGTTCCCTATCAGACACTAAATCAACTGGAGAGTTGCCTATCAGACACTAAATCAACCGGATTGTTCCCTATCAGACACTAAATCAACTGGACTGGTCCCTATCAGACACTAAATCAACTGGACTGTTCACTATCAGACACTAAATCAACTGGACTGGTCCCTATCAGACACTAAATCAACTGGACTGTTCACTATCAGACACTAAATCAACTGGACTGGTCCCTATCAGACACTAAATCAAGTGGACTGGTCCCTATCAGACACTAAATCAACTGGACTGTTCCCTATCAGACACTAAATCAGCTGGACTGGTCCCTATCAGACACTAAATCAAATGGACTGGTCCCTATCAGACACTAAATCAACTGGACTGTTCCCGATCAGACACTAAATCAACTGGACTGTTCCCGATCAGACACTAAATCAACTGGACTGGTCCCTATCAGACACTAAATCAACTGGACTGGTCCCTATCAGACACTAAATTACTGGACAGGTCCCCATCAGACACTAAATCAACTGGAGAGTTGCCTATCAGACACTAAATCAACTGGATTGTTCCCTATCAGACACTAAATCAACAGGACTGTTCCCTATCAGACACTAAATCAACTGGACTGTTCCCTATCAGACACTAAATCAACTGGACTGTTCCCTATCAGACACTAAATCAACTGGACTGTTCCCTATCAGACACTAAATCAACTGGACTGTTTCCTATCAGACACTAAATCAACTGGACTGGTCCCTATCAGACACTAAATCAACTGGACTGGTCCCTATCAGACACTAAATCAACTGGAGAGTTGCCTATCAGACACTAAATCAACTGGACTGGTCCCTATCAGACACTAAATCAACTGGACTGGTCCCTATCAGACACTAAATCAACTGGAGAGTTGCCTATCAGACACTAAATCAACTGGACTGGTCCCTATCAGACACTAAATCAACTGGACTGTTCCCTATCAGACACTAAATCAGCTGGACTGGTCCCTATCAGACACTAAATCAACTGGACTGTTCACTATCAGACACTAAATCAACTGGACTGGTCCCTATCAGACACTAAATCAACTGGACTGGTCCCTATCAGACACTAAATCAACTGGACTGGTCCCTATCAGACACTAAATCAACAGGACTGTTCCCTAACAGACACTAAATCAACTGGAGAGTTGCCTATCAGACACTAAATCAACTGGACTGTTCCCTATCAGACACTAAATCAACTGGACTGGTCCCTATCAGACACTAAATCAACTGGACTGTTGACTATCAGACACTAAATCAACTGGACTGGTCCCTATCAGACACTAAATCAAGTGGACTGTTCCCTATCACACACTAAATCAAGTGGACTGTTCCCTATCACACACTAAATCAACTGGACTGGTCCCTATCAGACACTAAATCAACTGGACTGGTCCCTATCAGACACTAAATCAACTGGAGAGTTGCCTATCAGACACTAAATCAACTGGACTGTTCCCTATCAGACACTAAATCAACTGGACTGTTCCATATCAGACACTAAATCAACTGGACTGTTTCCTATCAGACACTAAATCAACTGGACTGGTCCCTATCAGACACTAAATCAACTGGACTGGTCCCTATCAGACACTAAATCAACTGGAGAGTTGCCTATCAGACACTAAATCAACTGGACTGTTCCCTATCAGACACTTAATCAACTGGACTGGTCCCTATCAGACACTAAATCAACTGGACTGTTCACTATCAGACACTAAATCAACTGGACTGGTCCCTATCAGACACTAAATCAACTGGACTGGTCCCTATCAGACACTAAATCAACTGGACTGGTCCCTAACAGACACTAAATCAACTGGAGAGTTGCCTATCAGACACTAAATCAACTGGACTGTTCCCTATCAGACACTAAATCAACTGGACTGGTCCCTATCAGACACTAAATCAACTGGACTGTTCACTATCAGACACTAAATCAACTGGACTGGTCCCTATCAGACACTAAATCAACTGGACTGGTCCCTATCAGACACTAAATCAACTGGACTGTTCCCTATCAGACACTAAATCAGCTGGACTGGTCCCTATCAGACACTAAATCAACTGGACTGGTCCCTATCAGACACTAAATCAACTGGAGAGTTGCCTATCAGACACTAAATCAACTGGATTGTTCCCTATCAGACACTAAATCAACTGGAGAGTTGCCTATCAGACACTAAATCAACTGGATTGTTCCCTATCAGACACTAAATCAACTGGACTGGTCCCTATCAGACACTAAATCAACTGGACTGTTCACTATCAGACACTAAATCAACTGGACTGGTCCCTATCAGACACTAAATCAACTGGACTGGTCCCTATCAGACACTAAATCAACTGGACTGGTCCCTAACAGACACTAAATCAACTGGAGAGTTGCCTATCAGACACTAAATCAACTGGACTGTTCCCTATCAGACACTAAATCAACTGGACTGGTCCCTATCAGACACTAAATCAACTGGACTGTTCACTATCAGACACTAAATCAACTGGACTGGTCCCTATCAGACACTAAATCAACTGGACTGGTCCCTATCAGACACTAAATCAACTGGACTGTTCCCTATCAGACACTAAATCAGCTGGACTGGTCCCTATCAGACACTAAATCAACTGGACTGGTCCCTATCAGACACTAAATCAACTGGAGAGTTGCCTATCAGACACTAAATCAACTGGATTGTTCCCTATCAGACACTAAATCAACTGGAGAGTTGCCTATCAGACACTAAATCAACTGGATTGTTCCCTATCAGACACTAAATCAACTGGACTGGTCCCTATCAGACACTAAATCAACTGGACTGTTCACTATCAGACACTAAATCAACTGGACTGGTCCCTATCAGACACTAAATCAACTGGACTGGTCCCTATCAGACACTAAATCAACTGGACTGGTCCCTATCAGACACTAAATCAACAGGACTGTTCCCTAACAGACACTAAATCAACTGGAGAGTTGCCTATCAGACACTAAATCAACTGGACTGTTCCCTATCAGACACTAAATCAACTGGACTGTTCACTATCAGACACTAAATCAACTGGACTGGTCCCTATCAGACACTAAATCAAGTGGACTGGTCCCTATCAGACACTAAATCAACTGGACTGTTCCCTATCAGACACTAAATCAGCTGGACTGGTCCCTATCAGACACTAAATCAAATGGACTGGTCCCTATCAGACACTAAATCAACTGGACTGTTCCCGATCAGACACTAAATCAACTGGACTGTTCCCGATCAGACACTAAATCAACTGGACTGGTCCCTATCAGACACTAAATCAACTGGACTGGTCCCTATCAGACACTAAATCAACTGGACATTTCCCCATCAGACACTAAATCAACTGGAGAGTTGCCTATCAGACACTAAATCAACTGGATTGTTCCCTATCAGACACTAAATCAACAGGACTGTTCCCTATCAGACACTAAATCAACTGGACTGTTCCCTATCAGACACTAAATCAACTGGACTGTTCCCTATCAGACACTAAATCAACTGGACTGTTCCCTATCAGACACTAAATCAACTGGACTGTTTCCTATCAGACACTAAATCAACTGGACTGGTCCCTATCAGACACTAAATCAACTGGACTGGTCCCTATCAGACACTAAATCAACTGGAGAGTTGCCTATCAGACACTAAATCAACTGGACTGTTCCCTATCAGACACTAAATCAACTGGACTGGTCCCTATCAGACACTAAATCAACTGGACTGGTCCCTATCAGACACTAAATCAACAGGACTGTTCCCTAACAGACACTAAATCAACTGGATAGATGCCTATCAGACACTAAATCAACTGGACTGTTCCCTATCAGACACTAAATCAACTGGACTGGTCCCTATCAGACACTAAATCAACTGGACTGTTCACTATCAGACACTAAATCAACTGGACTGGACCCTATCAGACACTAAATCAACTGGACTGGTCCCTATCAGACACTAAATCAACTGGACTGTTCCCTATCAGACACTAAATCAGCTGGACTGGTCCCTATCAGACACTAAATCAACTGGACTGGTCCCTATCAGACACTAAATCAACTGGAGAGTTGCCTATCAGACACTAAATCAACTGGACTGGTCCCTATCAGACTGTTACGAACCTCTTTGGCCCAGCGGTCTAGGGGGGATGGATACGAGACCCGTAACATAAATCATGCAAATTATAATCGTGACATGTAACAGTGAGAACCAAAAACCACAGACAACTGAAATCTACCGTCAAACTCAAAAGGTTTATTTTAAACACACGGTAAAGGGGTGTGGGAAAAGGGGCTGAGCTGGACCCAAGCAACGAAACAATAATCCAAAACCACCCCTAAGCTAGACTAGCCTATTTCAACAACAGCTAGCTAACTAACCAAAAATACAGTGGGTGGTCCGCCCAGTTCTAACTATGGTACTTAGACACAGTATTCCTACGGGTAATGTATGCCCATGGGCGACTTGTCTTGGTACCCCCTTTTCCCACCAAACAAACAAACAGTCAAATAACAAAACAATACTCACAGGATTACCGGACAAATGTGACATGTAGTTTGCAAAAACAAAAGAGATCAATACAGAGAGAGAGAGACACGGGGAGATAGAGATTGGACACAAGAGCGAATGAGCACAAAGATTGATCACAGAGTGAGAATGAGCTCGCGAGATAAAAATGAGCTCTCGAGA
The DNA here is from genome assembly GCF_965601325.2 of Salmo salar. Lineage (NCBI taxonomy): Eukaryota > Metazoa > Chordata > Actinopteri > Salmoniformes > Salmonidae > Salmo > Salmo salar. Next base: position 18,288,089 of record NC_138292.1, read on the forward strand.
TAAAAATGAGCTGGGGAGAAAACAACTGACTGGGTTTTTAAACCAAGGGAAAGGGACTGTGATTGGTTGAGGGAAAAGGAACAGGTGTCTTCTGATTGGGGACTGATGATTGTCACCTGTGAGGGGAGAAGGAGAGAAAAGAAACACACAGGATACACACTTGTATCCGTAACACTCCCACCCTTAAAAGAGCAACCCCCAGGGGGGATTGCGACTAAAAGTATGTACACAGTTTATACAAAAGTATCTACAATGAATACTCACAAAATCAAAGTCAATCTTCCGAAACATACAAAAATTATTACACACGAGACAAAGCATCTGCTAACATATTTTCAGAACCCTTTTTGTGGCAAATCTCCAAATTATAATTTTGTACAATAAGAGCCCAACGCATAAGGCGCTGGTTCTGGTTGTACATACGGTGGAGAAACACTAAGGGGTTATGGTCCGTATATACAGTCACAGGTAGGGCACTAGACCCTATGTACACCTCAAAATATTGCAGAGCTAACAACAACGCTAGAGCTTCTTGCTCGATGGTGGCATAGTTTGTCTGACATTTGTTAAATTTTCTGGAGAAATAACACACCGGATGATCCAGTCCACTCTTGTCCTGCTGAAGTAGAACAGCACCAGCACCTCTGGCACTAGCATCTACCTCAAGTTTAAATGGTTTTTCAAAATACGGAGCTGCAAGTACAGGGGTATTACATAATAGTGCTTTAGCAGTTTCAAAAGCTACCTTACAGTCCGGGGACCACACAAACGATCTTGCCGGACTGAGCAAATCGGTCAATGGAGCAACTACCGCAGAGAAGTTTTTACAGAAGCTACGGTAGTAGCCAACCATCCCCAAAAAGCGGCGTAGCTCTCGTCTGGTGGTAGGCGCAGGGAATGCAGTGATAGCCAAGACCTTAGCATCAACAGGGCGCACCTGTCCATGGCCTACCTCTTTGCCGAGATAGGTAACAGTGGCCTTCCCAAACTCGCACTTTGCCAAGTTCAGGGTTAAAGAAGCAGCGGCCAAACGTTCACATACTACCCTTAGAGAGTTAACATGATCTGTCCACTCAGATGAATAAATCACTAGATCATCTAGATATGCACTACAATTAGGAACGCCAGCTAATACGGTGTTAACCAGTCGTTGAAAAGTGGCTGGTGCATTTCGCATCCCAAAAGCCATGACAGAGTATTGTAGGAAGTTGTCTGGGGTAACAAAGGCAGAAATCTCAGAAGCACGTGAGGTTAACGGAACCTGCCAGTAACCTTTTAAGAGGTCCAACTTAGTTACATAAGTAGCAGCACCAACAGTGTCAATACAGTCGTCCAGTCTGGGTAACGGGAAAGAATCTGGCAATGTGACAGAATTTACCTTTCGATAATCCGTACATAACCTGGACGTACCATCAGGTTTAGGAACCAGAATGCAAGGAGAACTCCAAGGGCTTGAACTTGGCGTGGCCAGGTCATTTTCCAACAAATATTTCACTTCATCCCTCATTATCTTCCTCTTAGAAGCATTGACACGATATGGGTGTTGCTTGATAGGGGCAGCATTTCCAACATTAATGTCATGTTCCAACACATTTGTGCGAGTAGGAACGTCATTAAAGAGACATGGAAAACTGTGGAGTAGCCTCACAATATCGTCGGCCTGTCCTTCCGTTAAGTGAACCAGACCTGACTGGAGAGACATCAGCATTTCTGAGTTGGGCAATCTAACACACTGCTGCTGAGTATTGCGCAACTCCAATCCATCTCCATCAACATCATCAATATGACAGTCCACTATCATAGCCGTAGAAGCAGCAGAAATAGCAGTAACTTCCGCTGTGGTTGAACCATCTACCTGGGTGATGGGTCGGGTTTGGTATGCTTTCAACATGTTAATGTGGCACACACGAGATTGCCGTTTTCTATCAGGAGTTTGAAGCACATAATCAGTTTCACTTAACTTCTTTTCAATCAAATAAGGACCAGAGAAACGAGCTGACAGTGAAGATCCTGGAACAGGCAATAACACCAGCACTTGGTCACCTGGCTGTAGTGGACGAGAAACAGCCTGTTTATCATAGTGTCTTTTCATACTTGTTTGTGAGGAAGACAGAGCTTCCTTAGCGAGAGCACAGGCTTGGTGTAGGCGCTCACGAAAGCGACTAACGTAGTCCAACACATTCTCTTCTTCCGTACACAACTCTTGGGACAAAAACTGTTCTTTAAGGACTTTCATTGGTCCTCTCACTGTGTGACCAAACACTAGTTCAGCTGGGCTGAACCCTAGGGACTCCTGTACAGTTTCACGAGCAGCAAACAAAACTAGAGGAACTCCCTCATCCCAATCTTTCTCAGATTCCAAACAATATTTACGTAGCATAGACTTCAGTGTCTGATGCCATCGTTCAAGCGCACCCTGAGACTCTGGGTGATATGCGCTTGATACACGGTGCGCAACTGACAAGGATTTTAACACCTGCTTGAAGAGCTTTGACAGGAAATTTGTACCTTGATCAGTTTGTACCACCTTAGGTAACCCGAATGTCGTGAAGAACTTAATTAAGGCTTTACTCACCACTGGAGCTGTAATCCTTCTCAGAGGAATGGCTTCGGGGTATCTTGTTGCCATACACATTATCGTTAACAGAAACTGGTTACCCGATTTTGTCTTCGGTAACGGTCCAACACAATCAACCACCACATGTTCAAATGGTTCACCTATGACAGGTATAGGACAAAGAGGAGCAGGAGGAATAACCTGATTTGGTTTTCCTGTAACCGGACATGTGTGACATGTCCGACAGAACTGAGCCACATCTTGTTTTAAACCTGGCCAAAAGAAATGTCGAAGGATCCGATCATAAGTCTTCGTGATCCCTAAGTGTCCAGACCACTGGTGATCATGAGCAAGGGATAACACATTGTGTCGAAAGGCTGTAGGAATCACTATTTGGTAAACAGCATTCCAATCTCCCTCCGCGCCACCATGGGATGTCCATTTACGCATGAGGAGATTACCATCAAGAAAGTAAGCCACATTCTTCTTCTTTACCTCTTCCAATGAGACAACACTAGAAAAACATTTAGCAAGCTTGTTGTCAACCTTCTGGTTAGCAATCAGCTGCTCACGAGTGACTGGTAACTGTATTGCCTCAGCAATAAGTTCAACATACTTCGATTCTTCCCTTGTCTGTTTGTCAGAGGTGATCAGCTTCGCAGAGGTAGTACACAACCCATCCTCTTGATCATCTTCTTTGAACAGAACAGTGTTCGACAAATCTATCACGTCACCCACTTGTCTTGCCTGAGCACGAGTGACAGCACAAGCGGGGAACACATGGGGATAACTCTGTGCCAACTCATTGGAGAGAGAGTGGTCACTTTTATCCAACACTTCCAATACGGGTACTACCTTTCCTCCAGCAATATCGTTACCCATTATAAAGGTCACACCTTTTACTGGCAACATAGGACGTACCCCCACTCTGAATATTCCACTGATCAACTCAGAGTGTACATTCACAAAGTGCAATGGCACTGGGACAAAACCCATTTCAATACCCTGAACTAACACACTGGAACCACAGTATGTATTGTCGGATAAGGGCAACACATCAGACAATATAAATGACTGTGCCGCACCAGTATCTCTAAGGATTTTAACAGGACGCTGAGATGCTTCGTCATTCGCTATGGACACAAACCCCTCGAAAATGAACGGTTCGTAACTGCGGTCGGGTACTGAGACTTTCAAACTACAGTTACCCTGAGGCACCTGTTTTGTTTCAGACCTCACAACAGTACGAATTAGCCCAACACCTGTTGGCGGCTTGGCACGAAAAGGCATCCCTTGTTTGCGTTTTAGTAGGAAGCAATCATTAATCATATGTCCCACTTTATGACAATAGAAACAGGGACGCTCATTTTTCTGGCGTGCTTGATATACTGCGGGCCGACCAGGACTAAAAGTAGGCAACTCAGTAGCTCTACTCTCAGTATGAGCCGAAAACACACTCTTGTGCGTCAATACAAACTCGTCTGCCAACACAGACGCTTCTGACAGGGAGGATACTTTCTGTTCATTTAGGTATACTACAATGCGTTCGGGTAAACAATTTTTAAACTCTTCCAACAAAATTAACTCCCGGAGAGAGTTGAAATCAGTTACCTTACTAGCAGCATGCCATTTATCAAACAGATTTCCCTTGTCTCTAGCAAACTCCACATAAGTCTTATTAGAAGACTTTCTATGAGACCTAAATCTCTGTCGGTATGCCTCAGGCACAAGCTCATAAGCGCGAAGAACGGTAGCTTTGACCACTTCATAGTTCAAACTATCTTCCAGAGGTAGCGCTGATAAAACCTCTTGGGCTTTACCAGTTAATTTACATTGTAGCAATAAACACCATACTTCTTCAGGCCATTTCAAGGCTACAGCTATACGTTCAAACACACAAAAATAGGAGTCAACCTCTGACTCTCTAAACAAAGGTACTAAGGCAATCTGCCTACTAATGTCAAACGTGTTGGAAGCTACAGCTGGTGAGGACGACTCACTAACAGGCACAGTAGGAACGAAGGCTAGCCTCGCTGTCTCTGCTTCCAGTTCCATTTGGCGCATTTTGAAATCCATCTGCCGCTGTTCTCTTTCTTTTTCAGCCTCTATTTTACAGATTTCCAACTGCCGCTGTTCTCTTTCTTTTTCTGCCTCAAGTTTACACATTTCTAACTGGAGATTTTCTCGCCTAATTTGGGCTCTCTCTTCTGCCTCCAGTTGAAACTGTATAGAACGGACATCCCTTCTGGCATCACCAGTTGACAGTGGGGAGAGTGGATCAAAACGGGGCAATGTAGCTGGAGCTTTAGCCTCGCCTTCGGTCTCAGACACCGACGGGCTTACAGGAGCAGCAACATCCCCTACAGGGGTAGTAGGCTCAGGCAGCGGTAACACAAGCACCTGCTCTTTCAACAATACATTTAACACTAGTTTCTTAACCTCCGCCTTAACTAAATTGTGAGAAATAGACAATGAATAATGTTCTGCCAAGGTCATTAAATCAATTTTACGACATTTATTAAACACCTCCCACAAAGGGTTATCCAAAAAGGATTTCAACTCAAAAGTAGCCATCTTGAACTACTACCAAACACAAAAGCCAACAAATAGCAAACACTAATGCTTATGACGCTCAACACTGACTAACCACACAATAACAATCTGCATGAGCGGTATGGGCGTCAGTAATGACAGATCCTGGATGAGCCCCCACTTATGTTACGAACCTCTTTGGCCCAGCGGTCTAGGGGGGATGGATACGAGACCCGTAACATAAATCATGCAAATTATAATCGTGACATGTAACAGTGAGAACCAAAAACCACAGACAACTGAAATCTACCGTCAAACTCAAAAGGTTTATTTTAAACACACGGTAAAGGGGTGTGGGAAAAGGGGCTGAGCTGGACCCAAGCAACGAAACAATAATCCAAAACCACCCCTAAGCTAGACTAGCCTATTTCAACAACAGCTAGCTAACTAACCAAAAATACAGTGGGTGGTCCGCCCAGTTCTAACTATGGTACTTAGACACAGTATTCCTACGGGTAATGTATGCCCATGGGCGACTTGTCTTGGTACCCCCTTTTCCCACCAAACAAACAAACAGTCAAATAACAAAACAATACTCACAGGATTACCGGACAAATGTGACATGTAGTTTGCAAAAACAAAAGAGATCAATACAGAGAGAGAGAGACACGGGGAGATAGAGATTGGACACAAGAGCGAATGAGCACAAAGATTGATCACAGAGTGAGAATGAGCTCGCGAGATAAAAATGAGCTCTCGAGATAAAAATGAGCTGGGGAGAAAACAACTGACTGGGTTTTTAAACCAAGGGAAAGGGACTGTGATTGGTTGAGGGAAAAGGAACAGGTGTCTTCTGATTGGGGACTGATGATTGTCACCTGTGAGGGGAGAAGGAGAGAAAAGAAACACACAGGATACACACTTGTATCCGTAACACAGACACTAAATCAACTGGAGAGTTGCCTATCAGACACTAAATCAACTGGACTGGTCCCTATCAGACACTAAATCAACTGGACTGGTCCCTATCAGACACTAAATCAACTGTAGAGTTGCCTATCAGACACTAAATCAACTGGACTGTTCCCTATCAGACACTAAATCAACTGGACTGGTCCCTATCAGACACTAAATCAACATGACTGTTCACTATCAGACACTAAATCAACTGGACTGGTCCCTATCAGACACTAAATCAACTGGACTGGTCCCTATCAGACACTAAATCAACTGGACTGGTCCCTATCAGACACTAAATCAACAGGACTGTTCCCTAACAGACACTAAATCAACTGGAGAGTTGCCTATCAGACACTAAATCAACTGGACTGTTCCCTATCAGACACTAAATCAACTGGACTGGTCCCTGTCAGACACTAAATCAACTGGACTGTTCACTATCAGACACTAAATCAACTGGACTGGTCCCTATCAGACACTAAATCAACTGGACTGTTCACTATCAGACACTAAATCAACTGGACTGGTCCCTATCAGACACTAAATCAACTGGACTGGTCCCTATCAGACACTAAATCAACTGGACTGGTCCCTAACAGACACTAAATCAACTGGAGAGTTGCCTATCAGACACTAAATCAACTGGACTGTTCCCTATCAGACACTAAATCAACTGGACTGGTCCCTATCAGACACTAAATCAACTGGACTGTTCACTATCAGACACTAAATCAACTGGACTGGTCCCTATCAGACACTAAATCAACTGGACTGGTCCCTATCAGACACTAAATCAACTGGACTGTTCCCTATCAGACACTAAATCAGCTGGACTGGTCCCTATCAGACACTAAATCAACTGGACTGGTCCCTATCAGACACTAAATCAACTGGAGAGTTGCCTATCAGACACTAAATCAACTGGATTGTTCCCTATCAGACACTAAATCAACTGGAGAGTTGCCTATCAGACACTAAATCAACTGGATTGTTCCCTATCAGACACTAAATCAACTGGACTGGTCCCTATCAGACACTAAATCAACTGGACTGTTCACTATCAGACACTAAATCAACTGGACTGGTCCCTATCAGACACTAAATCAACTGGACTGTTCACTATCAGACACTAAATCAGCTGGACTGTTCCCGATCAGACACTAAATCAACTGGACTGGTCCCTATCAGACACTAAATCAACTGGACTGGTCCCTATCAGACACTAAATTACTGGACAGGTCCCCATCAGACACTAAATCAACTGGATTGTTCCCTATCAGACACTAAATCAACAGGACTGTTCCCTATCAGACACTAAATCAACTGGACTGTTCCCTATCAGACACTAAATCAACTGGACTGTTCCCTATCAGACACTAAATCAACTGGACTGTTCCCTATCAGACACTAAATCAACTGGACTGTTTCCTATCAGACACTAAATCAACTGGACTGGTCCCTATCAGACACTAAATCAACTGGACTGGTCCCTATCAGACACTAAATCAACTGGAGAGTTGCCTATCAGACACTAAATCAACTGGACTGTTCCCTATCAGACACTAAATCAACTGGACTGGTCCCTATCAGACACTAAATCAACTGGACTGGTCCCTATCAGACACTAAATCAACAGGACTGTTCCCTAACAGACACTAAATCAACTGGAGAGATGCCTATCAGACACTAAATCAACTGGACTGTTCCCTATCAGACACTAAATCAACTGGACTGGTCCCTATCAGACACTAAATCAACTGGACTGTTCACTATCAGACACTAAATCAACTGGACTGGTCCCTATCAGACACTAAATCAACTGGACTGGTCCCTATCAGACACTAAATCAACTGGACTGGTCCCTATCAGACACTAAATCAACAGGACTGTTCCCTAACAGACACTAAATCAACTGGAGAGTTGCCTATCAGACACTAAATCAACTGGACTGTTCCCTATCAGACACTAAATCAACTGGACTGGTCCCTATCAGACACTAAATCAACTGGACTGTTCACTATCAGACACTAAATCAACTGGACTGGTCCCTATCAGACACTAAATCAAGTGGACTGGTCCCTATCAGACACTAAATCAACTGGACTGTTCCCTATCAGACACTAAATCAGCTGGACTGGTCCCTATCAGACACTAAATCAAATGGACTGGTCCCTATCAGACACTAAATCAACTGGACTGTTCCCGATCAGACACTAAATCAACTGGACTGTTCACGATCAGACACTAAATCAACTGGACTGGTCCCTATCAGACACTAAATCAACTGGACTGGTCCCTATCAGACACTAAATCAACTGGACAGGTCCCCATCAGACACTAAATCAACTGGAGAGTTGCCTATCAGACACTAAATCAACTGGATTGTTCCCTATCAGACACTAAATCAACAGGACTGTTCCCTATCAGACACTAAATCAACTGGACTGTTCCCTATCAGACACTAAATCAACTGGACTGTTCCCTATCAGACACTAAATCAACTGGACTGTTCCCTATCAGACACTAAATCAACTTGACTGTTTCCTATCAGACACTAAATCAACTGGACTGGTCCCTATCAGACACTAAATCAACTGGACTGGTCCCTATCAGACACTAAATCAACTGGAGAGTTGCCTATCAGACACTAAATCAACTGGACTGTTCCCTATCAGACACTAAATCAACTGGACTGGTCCCTATCAGACACTAAATCAACTGGACTGGTCCCTATCAGACACTAAATCAACAGGACTGTTCCCTAACAGACACTAAATCAACTGGAGAGATGCCTATCAGACACTAAATCAACTGGACTGTTCCCTATCAGACACTAAATCAACTGGACTGGTCCCTATCAGACACTAAATCAACTGGACTGTTCACTATCAGACACTAAATCAACTGGACTGGACCCTATCAGACACTAAATCAACTGGACTGGTCCCTATCAGACACTAAATCAACTGGACTGTTCCGTATCAAAAACAACATCAGCTGGACTGGTCCCTATCAGACACTAAATCAACTGGACTGGTCCCTATCAGACACTAAATCAACTGGAGAGTTGCCTATCAGACACTAAATCAACTGGACTGGTCCCTATCAGACACTAAATCAACTGGAGAGTTGCCTATCAGACACTAAATCAACTGGACTGGTCCCTATCAGACACTAAATCAACTGGACTGGTCCCTATCAGACACTAAATCAACTGGAGAGTTGCCTATCAGACACTAAATCAACTGGACTGTTCCCTATCAGACACTAAATCAACTGGACTGGTCCCTATCAGACACTAAATCAACTGGACTGTTCACTATCAGACACTAAATCAACTGGACTGGTCCCTATCAGACACTAAATCAACTGGACTGGTCCCTATCAGACACTAAATCAACTGGACTGGTCCCTATCAGACACTAAATCAACAGGACTGTTCCCTAACAGACACTAAATCAACTGGAGAGTTGCCTATCAGACACTAAATCAACTGGACTGTTCCCTATCAGACACTAAATCAACTGGACTGGTCCCTATCAGACACTAAATCAACTGGACTGTTCACTATCAGACACTAAATCAACTGGACTGGTCCCTATCAGACACTAAATCAACTGGACTGTTCACTATCAGACACTAAATCAACTGGACTGGTCCCTATCAGACACTAAATCAACTGGACTGGTCCCTATCAGACACTAAATCAACTGGACTGGTCCCTAACAGACACTAAATCAACTGGAGAGTTGCCTATCAGACACTAAATCAACTGGACTGTTCCCTATCAGACACTAAATCAACTGGACTGGTCCCTATCAGACACTAAATCAACTGGACTGTTCACTATCAGACACTAAATCAACTGGACTGGTCCCTATCAGACACTAAACCAACTGGACTGGTCCCTATCAGACACTAAATCAACTGGACTGTTCCCTATCAGACACTAAATCAGCTGGACTGGTCCCTATCAGACACTAAATCAACTGGACTGGTCCCTATCAGACACTAAATCAACTGGAGAGTTGCCTATCAGACACTAAATCAACTGGATTGTTCCCTATCAGACACTAAATCAACTGGAGAGTTGCCTATCAGACACTAAATCAACTGGATTGTTCCCTATCAGACACTAAATCAACTGGACTGGTCCCTATCAGACACTAAATCAACTGGAGAGTTGCCTATCAGACACTAAATCAACTGGACTGGTCCCTATCAGACACTAAATCAACTGGACTGGTCCCTATCAGACACTAAATCAACTGGACTGTTCACTATCAGACACTAAATCAACTGGACTGGTCTCTATCAGACACTAAATCAACTGGACTGTTCACTATCAGACACTAAATCAACTGGACTGGTCCCTATCAGACACTAAATCAAGTGGACTGGTCCCTATCAGACACTAAATCAACTGGACTGTTCCCTATCAGACACTAAATCAGCTGGACTGGTCCCTATCAGACACTAAATCAAATGGACTGGTCCCTATCAGACACTAAATCAACTGGACTGTTCCCGATCAGACACTAAATCAACTGGACTGTTCCCGATCAGACACTAAATCAACTGGACTGGTACCTATCAGACACTAAATCAACTGGACTGGTCCCTATCAGACACTAAATCAACTGGACAGGTCCCCATCAGACACTAAATCAACTGGAGAGTTGCCTATCAGACACTAAATCAACTGGATTGTTCCCTATCAGACACTAAATCAACAGGACTGTTCCCTATCAGACACTAAATCAACTGGACTGTTCCCTATCAGACACTAAATCAACTGGACTGTTCCCTATCAGACACTAAATCAACTGGACTGTTCCCTATCAGACACTAAATCAACTGGACTGTTTCCTATCAGACACTAAATCAACTGGACTGGTCCCTATCAGACACTAAATCAACTGGACTGGTCCCTATCAGACACTAAATCAACTGGAGAGTTGCCTATCAGACACTAAATCAACTGGACTGTTCCCTATCAGACACTAAATCAACTGGACTGGTCCCTATCAGACACTAAATCAACTGGAGAGTTGCCTATCAGACACTAAATCAACTGGACTGTTCCCTATCAGACACTAAATCAACTGGACTGGTCCCTATCAGACACTAAATCAACTGGACTGGTCCCTATCAGACACTAAATCAACAGGACTGTTCCCTAACAGACACTAAATCAACTGGAGAGATGCCTATCAGACACTAAATCAACTGGACTGTTCCCTATCAGACACTAAATCAACTGGACTGGTCCCTATCAGACACTAAATCAACTGGACTGTTCACTATCAGACACTAAATCAACTGGACTGGACCCTATCAGACACTAAATCAACTGGACTGGTCCCTATCAGACACTAAATCAACTGGACTGTTCCCTATCAGACACTAAATCAGCTGGACTGGTCCCTATCAGACACTAAATCAACTGGACTGGTCCCTATCAGACACTAAATCAACTGGAGAGTTGCCTATCAGACACTAAATCAACTGGACTGGTCCCTATCAGACACTAAATCAACTGGAGAGTTGCCTATCAGACACTAAATCAACTGGACTGGTCCCTATCAGACACTAAATCAACTGGACTGGTCCCTATCAGACACTAAATCAACTGGAGAGTTGCCTATCAGACACTAAATCAACTGGACTGTTCCCTATCAGACACTAAATCAACTGGACTGGTCCCTATCAGACACTAAATCAACTGGACTGTTCACTATCAGACACTAAATCAACTGGACTGGTCCCTATCAGACACTAAATCAACTGGACTGGTCCCTATCAGACACTAAATCAACTGGACTGGTCCCTATCAGACACTAAATCAACAGGACTGTTCCCTAACAGACACTAAATCAACTGGAGAGTTGCCTATCAGACACTAAATCAACTGGACTGTTCCCTATCAGACACTAAATCAACTGGACTGGTCCCTATCAGACACTAAATCAACTGGACTGTTCACTATCAGACACTAAATCAACTGGACTGGTCCCTATCAGACACTAAATCAACAGGACTGTTCCCTAACAGACACTAAATCAACTGGACTGGTCCCTATCAGACACTAAATCAACTGGACTGGTCCCTATCAGACACTAAATCAACTGGACTGGTCCCTATCAGACACTAAATCAACTGGAGAGTTGCCTATCAGACACTAAATCAACTGGACTGTTCCCTATCAGACACTAAATCAACTGGACTGGTCCCTATCAGACACTAAATCAACTGGACTGTTCACTATCAGACACTAAATCAACTGGACTGGTCCCTATCAGACACTAAATCAACTGGACTGGTCCCTATCAGACACTAAATAAACTGGACTGTTCCCTATCAGACACTAAATCAACTGGACTGTTCACTATCAGACACTAAATCAACTGGACTGGTCCCTATCAGACACTAAATCAACTGGACTGGTCCCTATCAGACACTAAATCAACTGGACTGGTCCCTATCAGACACTAAATCAACTGGACTGTTCACTATCAGACACTAAATCAACTGGACTGGTCCCTATCAGACACTAAATCAACTGGACTGGTCCCTATCAGACACTAAATCAACTGGACTGGTCCCTATCAGACACTAAATCAACAGGACTGTTCCCTAACAGACACTAAATCAACTGGAGAGTTGCCTATCAGACACTAAATCAACTGGACTGTTCCCTATCAGACACTAAATCAACTGGACTGGTCCCTATCAGACACTAAATCAACTGGACTGTTCACTATCAGACACTAAATCAACTGGACTGGTCCCTATCAGACACTAAATCAACAGGACTGTTCCCTAACAGACACTAAATCAACTGGACTGGTCCCTATCAGACACTAAATCAACTGGACTGGTCCCTATCAGACACTAAATCAACTGGACTGGTCCCTAACAGACACTAAATCAACTGGAGAGTTGCCTATCAGACACTAAATCAACTGGACTGTTCCCTATCAGACACTAAATCAACTGGACTGGTCCCTATCAGACACTAAATCAACTGGACTGTTCACTATCAGACACTAAATCAACTGGACTGGTCCCTATCAGACACTAAATCAACTGGACTGGTCCCTATCAGACACTAAATCAACTGGACTGTTCCCTATCAGACACTAAATCAGCTGGACTGGTCCCTATCAGACACTAAATCATCTGGACTGGTCCCTATCAGACACTAAATCAACTGGAGAGTTGCCTATCAGACACTAAATCAACTGGATTGTTCCCTATCAGACACTAAATCAACTGGAGAGTTGCCTATCAGACACTAAATCAACTGGATTGTTCCCTATCAGACACTAAATCAACTGGACTGGTCCCTATCAGACACTAAATCAACTGGAGAGTTGCCTATCAGACACTAAATCAACTGGACTGGTCCCTATCAGACACTAAATCAACTGGACTGGTCCCTATCAGACACTAAATCAACTGGAGAGTTGCCTATCAGACACTAAATCAACTGGACTGTTCCCTATCAGACACTAAAGCAACTGGACTGGTCCCTATCAGACACTTAATCAACTGGACTGTTCACTATCAGACACTAAATCAACTGGACTGGTCCCTATCAGACACTAAATCAACTGGACTGGTCCCTATCAGACACTAAATCAACTGGACTGGTCCCTATCAGACACTAAATCAACAGGACTGTTCCCTAACAGACACTAAATCAACTGGAGAGTTGCCTATCAGACACTAAATCAACTGGACTGTTCCCTATCAGACACTAAATCAACTGGACTGGTCCCTATCAGACACTAAATCAACTGGACTGTTCACTATCAGACACTAAATCAACTGGACTGGTCCCTATCAGACACTAAATCAAGTGGACTGGTCCCTATCAGACACTAAATCAACTGGACTGTTCCCTATCAGACACTAAATCAGCTGGACTGGTCCCTATCAGACACTAAATCAACTGGACTGGTCCCTATCAGACACTAAATCAACTGGAGAGTTGCCTATCAGACACTAAATCAACTGGACTGTTCCCTATCAGACACTAAATCAACTGGACTGTTCCCTATCAGACACTAAATCAACTGGACTGTTTCCTATCAGACACTAAATCAACTGGACTGGTCCCTATCAGACACTAAATCAACTGGACTGGTCCCTATCAGACACTAAATCAACTGGAGAGTTGCCTATCAGACACTAAATCAACTGGACTGTTCCCTATCAGACACTAAATCAACTGGACTGTTTCCTATCAGACACTAAATCAACTGGACTGGTCCCTATCAGACACTAAATCAACTGGACTGGTCCCTATCAGACACTAAATCAACTGGAGAGTTGCCTATCAGACACTTAATCAACTGGACTGTTCCCTATCAGACACTAAATCAACTGGACTGGTCCCTATCAGACACTAAATCAACTGGACTGTTCACTATCAGACACTAAATCAACTGGACTGGTCCCTATCAGACACTAAATCAACTGGACTGGTCCCTATCAGACACTAAATCAACTGGACTGGTCCCTATCAGACACTAAATCAACAGGACTGTTCCCTAACAGACACTAAATCAACTGGAGAGTTGCCTATCAGACACTAAATCAACTGGACTGTTCCCTATCAGACACTAAATCAACTGGACTGGTCCCTATCAGACACTAAATCAACTGGACTGGTCCCTATCAGACACTAAATCAACTGGAGAGTTGCCTATCAGACACTAAATCAACTGGACTGGTCCCTATCAGACACTAAATCAACTGGACTGGTCCCTATCAGACACTAAATCAACTGGAGAGTTGCCTATCAGACACTAAATCAACTGGACTGTTCCCTATCAGACACTAAATCAACTGGACTGGTCCCTATCAGACACTAAATCAACTGGACTGTTCACTATCAGACACTAAATCAACTGGACTGGTCCCTATCAGACACTAAATCAACTGGACTGGTCCCTATCAGACACTAAATCAACTGGACTGGTCCCTATCAGACACTAAATCAACAGGACTGTTCCCTAACAGACACTAAATCAACTGGAGAGTTGCCTATCAGACACTAAATCAACTGGACTGTTCCCTATCAGACACTAAATCAACTGGACTGGTCCCTATCAGACACTAAATCAACTGGACTGTTCACTATCAGACACTAAATCAACTGGACTGGTCCCTATCAGACACTAAATCAACAGGACTGTTCCCTAACAGACACTAAATCAACTGGACTGGTCCCTATCAGACACTAAATCAACTGGACTGGTCCCTATCAGACACTAAATCAACTGGACTGGTCCCTAACAGACACTAAATCAACTGGAGAGTTGCCTATCAGACACTAAATCAACTGGACTGTTCCCTATCAGACACTAAATCAACTGGACTGGTCCCTATCAGACACTAAATCAACTGGACTGTTCACTATCAGACACTAAATCAACTGGACTGGTCCCTATCAGACACTAAATCAACTGGACTGGTCCCTATCAGACACTAAATCAACTGGACTGTTCCCTATCAGACACTAAATCAGCTGGACTGGTCCCTATCAGACACTAAATCATCTGGACTGGTCCCTATCAGACACTAAATCAACTGGAGAGTTGCCTATCAGACACTAAATCAACTGGATTGTTCCCTATCAGACACTAAATCAACTGGACTGGTCCCTATCAGACACTTAATCAACTGGACTGTTCACTATCAGACACTAAATCAACTGGACTGGTCCCTATCAGACACTAAATCAACTGGACTGGTCCCTATCAGACACTAAATCAACTGGACTGGTCCCTATCAGACACTAAATCAACAGGACTGTTCCCTAACAGACACTAAATCAACTGGAGAGTTGCCTATCAGACACTAAATCAACTGGACTGTTCCCTATCAGACACTAAATCAACTGGACTGGTCCCTATCAGACACTAAATCAACTGGACTGTTCACTATCAGACACTAAATCAACTGGACTGGTCCCTATCAGACACTAAATCAAGTGGACTGGTCCCTATCAGACACTAAATCAACTGGACTGTTCCCTATCAGACACTAAATCAGCTGGACTGGTCCCTATCAGACACTAAATCAACTGGACTGGTCCCTATCAGACACTAAATCAACTGGAGAGTTGCCTATCAGACACTAAATCAACTGGACTGTTCCCTATCAGACACTAAATCAACTGGACTGTTCCCTATCAGACACTAAATCAACTGGACTGTTTCCTATCAGACACTAAATCAACTGGACTGGTCCCTATCAGACACTAAATCAACTGGACTGGTCCCTATCAGACACTAAATCAACTGGAGAGTTGCCTATCAGACACTAAATCAACTGGACTGTTCCCTATCAGACACTAAATCAACTGGACTGTTTCCTATCAGACACTAAATCAACTGGACTGGTCCCTATCAGACACTAAATCAACTGGACTGGTCCCTATCAGACACTAAATCAACTGGAGAGTTGCCTATCAGACACTAAATCAACTGGACTGTTCCCTATCAGACACTAAATCAACTGGACTGGTCCCTATCAGACACTAAATCAACTGGACTGTTCACTATCAGACACTAAATCAACTGGACTGGTCCCTATCAGACACTAAATCAACGGGACTGGTCCCTATCAGACACTAAATCAACTGGACTGGTCCCTAACAGACACTAAATCAACTGGAGAGTTGCCTATCAGACACTAAATCAACTGGACTGTTCCCTATCAGACACTAAATCAACTGGACTGGTCCCTATCAGACACTAAATCAACTGGACTGTTCACTATCAGACACTAAATCAACTGGACTGGTCCCTATCAGACACTAAATCAACTGGACTGGTCCCTATCAGACACTAAATCAACTGGACTGTTCCCTATCAGACACTAAATCAGCTGGACTGGTCCCTATCAGACACTAAATCAACTGGACTGGTCCCTATCAGACACTAAATCAACTGGAGAGTTGCCTATCAGACACTAAATCAACTGGATTGTAGCCTATCAGACACTAAATCAACTGGAGAGTTGCCTATCAGACACTAAATCAACTGGATTGTTCCCTATCAGACACTAAATCAACTGGACTGGTCCCTATCAGACACTAAATCAACTGGAGAGTTGCCTATCAGACACTAAATCAACTGGACTGGTCACCAATCAGACACTAAATCAACTGGCCTGGTCCCTATCAGACACTAAATCAACTGGAGAGTTGCCTATCAGACACTAAATCAACTGGACTGTTCCCTATCAGACACTAAATCAGCTGGACTGGTCCCTATCAGACACTAAATCAACTGGACTGTTCACTATCAGACACTAAATCAACTGGACTGGTCCCTATCAGACACTAAATCAACTGGACTGGTCCCTATCAGACACTAAATCAACTGGACTGGTCCCTATCAGACACTAAATCAACAGGACTGTTCCCTAACAGACACTAAATCAACTGGAGAGTTGCCTATCAGACACTAAATCAACTGGACTGTTCCCTATCAGACACTAAATCAACTGGACTGGTCCCTATCAGACACTAAATCAACTGGACTGTTCACTATCAGACACTAAATCAACTGGACTGGTCCCTATCAGACACTAAATCAAGTGGACTGGTCCCTATCAGACACTAAATCAACTGGACTGTTCCCTATCAGACACTAAATCAGCTGGACTGGTCCCTATCAGACACTAAATCAACTGGACTGGTCCCTATCAGACACTAAATCAACTGGAGAGTTGCCTATCAGACACTAAATCAACTGGACTGTTCCCTATCAGACACTAAATCAACTGGACTGTTCCATATCAGACACTAAATCAACTGGACTGTTTCCTATCAGACACTAAATCAACTGGACTGGTCCCTATCAGACACTAAATCAACTGGACTGGTCCCTATCAGACACTAAATCAACTGGAGAGTTGCCTATCAGACACTAAATCAACTGGACTGGTCCCTATCAGACACTAAATCAACTGGACTGGTCCCTATCAGACACTAAATCAACTGGACTGGTCCCTATCAGACACTAAATCAACAGGACTGTTCCCTAACAGACACTAAATCAACTGGAGAGTTGCCTATCAGACACTAAATCAACTGGACTGTTCCCTATCAGACACTAAATCAACTGGACTGGTCCCTATCAGACACTAAATCAACTGGACTGTTCACTATCAGACACTAAATCAACTGGACTGGTCCCTATCAGACACTAAATCAACTGGACTGGTCCCTATCAGACACTAAATCAACTGGACTGTTCCCTATCAGACACTAAATCAACTGGACTGGTCCCTATCAGACACTAAATCAACTGGACTGGTCCCTATCAGACACTAAATCAACTGGACTGGTCCCTATCAGACACTAAATCACAGGACTGGTCCCTACAGACACTAAATCAACTGGAGGTCCCTATCAGACACTAAATCAACTGGACTGTTCCCTATCAGACACTAAATCAACTGGACTGGTCCCTATCAGACACTAAATCAACTGGACTGTTCACTATCAGACACTAAATCAACTGGACTGGTCCCTATCAGACACTAAATCAAGTGGACTGGTCCCTATCAGACACTAAATCAACTGGACTGTTCCCTATCAGACACTAAATCAGCTGGACTGGTCCCTATCAGACACTAAATCAACTGGACTGGTCCCTATCAGACACTAAATCAACTGGAGAGTTGCCTATCAGACACTAAATCAACTGGACTGTTCCCTATCAGACACTAAATCAACTGGACTGTTCCCTATCAGACACTAAATCAACTGGACTGTTTCCTATCAGACACTAAATCAACTGGACTGGTCCCTATCAGACACTAAATCAACTGGACTGGTCCCTATCAGACACTAAATCAACTGGAGAGTTGCCTATCAGACACTAAATCAACTGGACTGTTCCCTATCAGACACTAAATCAACTGGACTGTTTCCTATCAGACACTAAATCAACTGGACTGGTCCCTATCAGACACTAAATCAACTGGACTGGTCCCTATCAGACACTAAATCAACTGGAGAGTTGCCTATCAGACACTAAATCAACTGGACTGTTCCCTATCAGACACTAAATCAACTGGACTGGTCCCTATCAGACACTAAATCAACTGGACTGTTCACTATCAGACACTAAATCAACTGGACTGGTCCCTATCAGACACTAAATCAACGGGACTGGTCCCTATCAGACACTAAATCAACTGGACTGGTCCCTAACAGACACTAAATCAACTGGAGAGTTGCCTATCAGACACTAAATCAACTGGACTGTTCCCTATCAGACACTAAATCAACTGGACTGGTCCCTATCAGACACTAAATCAACTGGACTGTTCACTATCAGACACTAAATCAACTGGACTGGTCCCTATCAGACACTAAATCAACTGGACTGGTCCCTATCAGACACTAAATCAACTGGACTGTTCCCTATCAGACACTAAATCAGCTGGACTGGTCCCTATCAGACACTAAATCAACTGGACTGGTCCCTATCAGACACTAAATCAACTGGAGAGTTGCCTATCAGACACTAAATCAACTGGATTGTAGCCTATCAGACACTAAATCAACTGGAGAGTTGCCTATCAGACACTAAATCAACTGGATTGTTCCCTATCAGACACTAAATCAACTGGACTGGTCCCTATCAGACACTAAATCAACTGGAGAGTTGCCTATCAGACACTAAATCAACTGGACTGGTCACCAATCAGACACTAAATCAACTGGCCTGGTCCCTATCAGACACTAAATCAACTGGAGAGTTGCCTATCAGACACTAAATCAACTGGACTGTTCCCTATCAGACACTAAATCAGCTGGACTGGTCCCTATCAGACACTAAATCAACTGGACTGTTCACTATCAGACACTAAATCAACTGGACTGGTCCCTATCAGACACTAAATCAACTGGACTGGTCCCTATCAGACACTAAATCAACTGGACTGGTCCCTATCAGACACTAAATCAACAGGACTGTTCCCTAACAGACACTAAATCAACTGGAGAGTTGCCTATCAGACACTAAATCAACTGGACTGTTCCCTATCAGACACTAAATCAACTGGACTGGTCCCTATCAGACACTAAATCAACTGGACTGTTCACTATCAGACACTAAATCAACTGGACTGGTCCCTATCAGACACTAAATCAAGTGGACTGGTCCCTATCAGACACTAAATCAACTGGACTGTTCCCTATCAGACACTAAATCAGCTGGACTGGTCCCTATCAGACACTAAATCAACTGGACTGGTCCCTATCAGACACTAAATCAACTGGAGAGTTGCCTATCAGACACTAAATCAACTGGACTGTTCCCTATCAGACACTAAATCAACTGGACTGTTCCATATCAGACACTAAATCAACTGGACTGTTTCCTATCAGACACTAAATCAACTGGACTGGTCCCTATCAGACACTAAATCAACTGGACTGGTCCCTATCAGACACTAAATCAACTGGAGAGTTGCCTATCAGACACTAAATCAACTGGACTGGTCCCTATCAGACACTAAATCAACTGGACTGGTCCCTATCAGACACTAAATCAACTGGACTGGTCCCTATCAGACACTAAATCAACAGGACTGTTCCCTAACAGACACTAAATCAACTGGAGAGTTGCCTATCAGACACTAAATCAACTGGACTGTTCCCTATCAGACACTAAATCAACTGGACTGGTCCCTATCAGACACTAAATCAACTGGACTGTTCACTATCAGACACTAAATCAACTGGACTGGTCCCTATCAGACACTAAATCAAGTGGACTGGTCCCTATCAGACACTAAATCAACTGGACTGTTCCCTATCAGACACTAAATCAGCTGGACTGGTCCCTATCAGACACTAAATCAACTGGACTGGTCCCTATCAGACACTAAATCAACTGGAGAGTTGCCTATCAGACAC
The DNA here is from genome assembly GCF_965601325.2 of Salmo salar. NCBI lineage: Eukaryota > Metazoa > Chordata > Actinopteri > Salmoniformes > Salmonidae > Salmo > Salmo salar. The sequence continues at coordinate 18,309,091 of NC_138292.1, forward strand.
TAAATCAACTGGACTGTTCCCTATCAGACACTAAATCAACTGGACTGTTCCCTATCAGACACTAAATCAACTGGACTGTTTCCTATCAGACACTAAATCAACTGGACTGGTCCCTATCAGACACTAAATCAACTGGACTGGTCCCTAACAGACACTAAATCAACTGGAGAGTTGCCTATCAGACACTAAATCAACTGGACTGTTCCCTATCAGACACTAAATCAACTGGACTGTTTCCTATCAGACACTAAATCAACTGGACTGTTCCCTATCAGACACTAAATCAACTGGACTGGTCCCTATCAGACACTAAATCAACTGGACTGTTCCCTATCAGACACTAAATCAACTGGACTGGTCCCTATCAGACACTAAATCAACTGGACTGTTCACTATCAGACACTAAATCAACTGGACTGGTCCCTATCAGACACTAAATCAGCTGGACTGGTCCCTATCAGACACTAAATCAACTGGACTGGTCCCTATCAGACACTAAATCAACTGGAGAGTTGCCTATCAGACACTAAATCAACTGGACTGTTCCCTATCAGACACTAAATCAACTGGACTGTTCCCTATCAGACACTAAATCAACTGGACTGTTTCCTATCAGACACTAAATCAACTGGACTGGTCCCTATCAGACACTAAATCAACTGGACTGGTCCCTATCAGACACTAAATCAACTGGAGAGTTGCCTATCAGACACTAAATCAACTGGACTGGTCCCTATCAGACACTAAATCAACTGGACTGGTCCCTATCAGACACTAAATCAACTGGACTGGTCCCTATCAGACACTAAATCAACAGGACTGTTCCCTAACAGACACTAAATCAACTGGAGAGTTGCCTATCAGACACTAAATCAACTGGACTGTTCCCTATCAGACACTAAATCAACTGGACTGGTCCCTATCAGACACTAAATCAACTGGACTGTTCACTATCAGACACTAAATCAACTGGACTGGTCCCTATCAGACACTAAATCAACTGGACTGGTCCCTATCAGACACTAAATCAACTGGACTGTTCCCTATCAGACACTAAATCAGCTGGACTGGTCCCTATCAGACACTAAATCAACTGGACTGGTCCCTATCAGACACTAAATCAACTGGAGAGTTGCCTATCAGACACTAAATCAACTGGATTGTTCCCTATCAGACACTAAATCAACTGGAGAGTTGCCTATCAGACACTAAATCAACTGGATTGTTCCCTATCAGACACTAAATCAACTGGACTGGTCCCTATCAGACACTAAATCAACTGGAGAGTTGCCTATCAGACACTAAATCAACTGGACTGGTCCCTATCAGACACTAAATCAACTGGACTGGTCCCTATCAGACACTAAATCAACTGGAGAGTTGCCTATCAGACACTAAATCAACTGGACTGTTCCCTATCAGACACTAAATCAACTGGACTGTTCACTATCAGACACTAAATCAACTGGACTGGTCCCTATCAGACACTAAATCAAGTGGACTGGTCCCTATCAGACACTAAATCAACTGGACTGTTCCCTATCAGACACTAAATCAGCTGGACTGGTCACTATCAGACACTAAATCAACTGGACTGGTCCCTATCAGACACTAAATCAACTGGAGAGTTGCCTATCAGACACTAAATCAACTGGACTGTTCCCTATCAGACACTAAATCAACTGGACTGTTCCCTATCAGACACTAAATCAACTGGACTGTTTCCTATCAGACACTAAATCAACTGGACTGGTCCCTATCAGACACTAAATCAACTGGACTGGTCCCTATCAGACACTAAATCAACTGGAGAGTTGCCTATCAGACACTAAATCAACTGGACTGTTCCCTATCAGACACTAAATCAACTGGACTGTTTCCTATCAGACACTAAATCAACTGGACTGGTCCCTATCAGACACTAAATCAACTGGACTGGTCCCTATCAGACACTAAATCAACTGGAGAGTTGCCTATCAGACACTAAATCAACTGGACTGTTCCCTATCAGACACTAAATCAACTGGACTGGTCCCTATCAGACACTAAATCAACTGGACTGTTCACTATCAGACACTAAATCAACTGGACTGGTCCCTATCAGACACTAAATCAACGGGACTGGTCCCTATCAGACACTAAATCAACTGGACTGGTCCCTAACAGACACTAAATCAACTGGAGAGTTGCCTATCAGACACTAAATCAACTGGACTGTTCCCTATCAGACACTAAATCAACTGGACTGGTCCCTATCAGACACTAAATCAACTGGACTGTTCACTATCAGACACTAAATCAACTGGACTGGTCCCTATCAGACACTAAATCAACTGGACTGGTCCCTATCAGACACTAAATCAACTGGACTGTTCCCTATCAGACACTAAATCAGCTGGACTGGTCCCTATCAGACACTAAATCAACTGGACTGGTCCCTATCAGACACTAAATCAACTGGAGAGTTGCCTATCAGACACTAAATCAACTGGATTGTAGCCTATCAGACACTAAATCAACTGGAGAGTTGCCTATCAGACACTAAATCAACTGGATTGTTCCCTATCAGACACTAAATCAACTGGACTGGTCCCTATCAGACACTAAATCAACTGGAGAGTTGCCTATCAGACACTAAATCAACTGGACTGGTCACCAATCAGACACTAAATCAACTGGCCTGGTCCCTATCAGACACTAAATCAACTGGAGAGTTGCCTATCAGACACTAAATCAACTGGACTGTTCCCTATCAGACACTAAATCAGCTGGACTGGTCCCTATCAGACACTAAATCAACTGGACTGTTCACTATCAGACACTAAATCAACTGGACTGGTCCCTATCAGACACTAAATCAACTGGACTGGTCCCTATCAGACACTAAATCAACTGGACTGGTCCCTATCAGACACTAAATCAACAGGACTGTTCCCTAACAGACACTAAATCAACTGGAGAGTTGCCTATCAGACACTAAATCAACTGGACTGTTCCCTATCAGACACTAAATCAACTGGACTGGTCCCTATCAGACACTAAATCAACTGGACTGTTCACTATCAGACACTAAATCAACTGGACTGGTCCCTATCAGACACTAAATCAAGTGGACTGGTCCCTATCAGACACTAAATCAACTGGACTGTTCCCTATCAGACACTAAATCAGCTGGACTGGTCCCTATCAGACACTAAATCAACTGGACTGGTCCCTATCAGACACTAAATCAACTGGAGAGTTGCCTATCAGACACTAAATCAACTGGACTGTTCCCTATCAGACACTAAATCAACTGGACTGTTCCATATCAGACACTAAATCAACTGGACTGTTTCCTATCAGACACTAAATCAACTGGACTGGTCCCTATCAGACACTAAATCAACTGGACTGGTCCCTATCAGACACTAAATCAACTGGAGAGTTGCCTATCAGACACTAAATCAACTGGACTGGTCCCTATCAGACACTAAATCAACTGGACTGGTCCCTATCAGACACTAAATCAACTGGACTGGTCCCTATCAGACACTAAATCAACAGGACTGTTCCCTAACAGACACTAAATCAACTGGAGAGTTGCCTATCAGACACTAAATCAACTGGACTGTTCCCTATCAGACACTAAATCAACTGGACTGGTCCCTATCAGACACTAAATCAACTGGACTGTTCACTATCAGACACTAAATCAACTGGACTGGTCCCTATCAGACACTAAATCAAGTGGACTGGTCCCTATCAGACACTAAATCAACTGGACTGTTCCCTATCAGACACTAAATCAGCTGGACTGGTCCCTATCAGACACTAAATCAACTGGACTGGTCCCTATCAGACACTAAATCAACTGGAGAGTTGCCTATCAGACACTAAATCAACTGGACTGTTCCCTATCAGACACTAAATCAACTGGACTGTTCCCTATCAGACACTAAATCAACTGGACTGTTTCCTATCAGACACTAAATCAACTGGACTGGTCCCTATCAGACACTAAATCAACTGGACTGGTCCCTAACAGACACTAAATCAACTGGAGAGTTGCCTATCAGACACTAAATCAACTGGACTGTTCCCTATCAGACACTAAATCAACTGGACTGTTTCCTATCAGACACTAAATCAACTGGACTGGTCCCTATCAGACACTAAATCAACTGGACTGGTCCCTATCAGACACTAAATCAACTGGACTGTTCCCTATCAGACACTAAATCAACTGGACTGGTCCCTATCAGACACTAAATCAACTGGACTGTTCACTATCAGACACTAAATCAACTGGACTGGTCCCTATCAGACACTAAATCAACGGGACTGGTCCCTATCAGACACTAAATCAACTGGACTGGTCCCTAACAGACACTAAATCAACTGGAGAGTTGCCTATCAGACACTAAATCAACTGGACTGTTCCCTATCAGACACTAAATCAACTGGACTGGTCCCTATCAGACACTAAATCAACTGGACTGTTCACTATCAGACACTAAATCAACTGGACTGGTCCCTATCAGACACTAAATCAACTGGACTGGTCCCTATCAGACACTAAATCAACTGGACTGTTCCCTATCAGACACTAAATCAGCTGGACTGGTCCCTATCAGACACTAAATCAACTGGACTGGTCCCTATCAGACACTAAATCAACTGGAGAGTTGCCTATCAGACACTAAATCAACTGGATTGTAGCCTATCAGACAGTAAATCAACTGGAGAGTTGCCTATCAGACACTAAATCAACTGGATTGTTCCCTATCAGACACTAAATCAACTGGACTGGTCCCTATCAGACACTAAATCAACTGGAGAGTTGCCTATCAGACACTAAATCAACTGGACTGGTCACCAATCAGACACTAAATCAACTGGCCTGGTCCCTATCAGACACTAAATCAACTGGAGAGTTGCCTATCAGACACTAAATCAACTGGACTGTTCCCTATCAGACACTAAATCAGCTGGACTGGTCCCTATCAGACACTAAATCAACTGGACTGTTCACTATCAGACACTAAATCAACTGGACTGGTCCCTATCAGACACTAAATCAACTGGACTGGTCCCTATCAGACACTAAATCAACTGGACTGGTCCCTATCAGACACTAAATCAACAGGACTGTTCCCTAACAGACACTAAATCAACTGGAGAGTTGCCTATCAGACACTAAATCAACTGGACTGTTCCCTATCAGACACTAAATCAACTGGACTGGTCCCTATCAGACACTAAATCAACTGGACTGTTCACTATCAGACACTAAATCAACTGGACTGGTCCCTATCAGACACTAAATCAAGTGGACTGGTCCCTATCAGACACTAAATCAACTGGACTGTTCCCTATCAGACACTAAATCAGCTGGACTGGTCCCTATCAGACACTAAATCAACTGGACTGGTCCCTATCAGACACTAAATCAACTGGAGAGTTGCCTATCAGACACTAAATCAACTGGACTGTTCCCTATCAGACACTAAATCAACTGGACTGTTCCATATCAGACACTAAATCAACTGGACTGTTTCCTATCAGACACTAAATCAACTGGACTGGTCCCTATCAGACACTAAATCAACTGGAGAGTTGCCTATCAGACACTAAATCAACTGGACTGTTCCCTATCAGACACTAAATCAACTGGACTGGTCCCTATCAGACACTAAATCAACTGGACTGTTCACTATCAGACACTAAATCAACTGGACTGGTCCCTATCAGACACTAAATCAACTGGACTGGTCCCTATCAGACACTAAATCAACTGGACTGGTCCCTAACAGACACTAAATCAACTGGAGAGTTGCCTATCAGACACTAAATCAACTGGACTGTTCCCTATCAGACACTAAATCAACTAGACTGGTCCCTATCAGACACTAAATCAACTGGACTGTTCACTATCAGACACTAAATCAACTGGACTGGTCCCTATCAGACACTAAATCAACTGGACTGGTCCCTATCAGACACTAAATCAACTGGACTGTTCCCTATCAGACACTAAATCACCTGGACTGGTCCCTATCAGACACTAAATCAACTGGACTGGTCCCTATCAGACACTAAATCAACTGGAGAGTTGCCTATCAGACACTAAATCAACTGGATTGTTCCCTATCAGACACTAAATCAACTGGAGAGTTGCCTATCAGACACTAAATCAACTGGATTGTTCCCTATCAGACACTAAATCAACTGGACTGGTCCCTATCAGACACTAAATCAACTGGACTGTTCACTATCAGACACTAAATCAACTGGACTGGTCCCTATCAGACACTAAATCAACTGGACTGGTCCCTATCAGACACTAAATCAACTGGACTGGTCCCTATCAGACACTAAATCAACAGGACTGTTCCCTAACAGACACTAAATCAACTGGAGAGTTGCCTATCAGACACTAAATCAACTGGACTGTTCCCTATCAGACACTAAATCAACTGGACTGGTCCCTATCAGACACTAAATCAACTGGACTGTTCACTATCAGACACTAAATCAACTGGACTGGTCCCTATCAGACACTAAATCAAGTGGACTGGTCCCTATCAGACACTAAATCAACTGGACTGTTCCCTATCAGACACTAAATCAGCTGGACTGGTCCCTATCAGACACTAAATCAAATGGACTGGTCCCTATCAGACACTAAATCAACTGGACTGTTCCCGATCAGACACTAAATCAACTGGACTGTTCCCGATCAGACACTAAATCAACTGGACTGGTCCCTATCAGACACTAAATCAACTGGACTGGTCCCTATCAGACACTAAATCAACTGGACAGGTCCCCATCAGACACTAAATCAACTGGAGAGTTGCCTATCAGACACTAAATCAACTGGATTGTTCACTATCAGACACTAAATCAACAGGACTGTTCCCTATCAGACACTAAATCAACTGGACTGTTCCCTATCAGACACTAAATCAACTGGACTGTTCCCTATCAGACACTAAATCAACTGGACTGTTCCCTATCAGACACTAAATCAACTGGACTGTTTCCTATCAGACACTAAATCAACTGGAGAGTTGCCTATCAGACACTAAATCAACTGGACTGTTCCCTATCAGACACTAAATCAACTGGAGAGTTGCCTATCAGACACTAAATCAACTGGACTGGTCCCTATCAGACACTAAATCACACTGGAGAGTTTCCTATCAGACACTAAATCAACTGGACTGTTCCCTATCAGACACTAAATCAACTGGACTGTTCCATATCAGACACTAAATCAACTGGACTGTTTCCTATCAGACACTAAATCAACTGGACTGGTCCCTATCAGACACTAAATCAACTGGACTGGTCCCTATCAGACACTAAATCAACTGGAGAGTTGCCTATCAGACACTAAATCAACTGGACTGTTCCCTATCAGACACTAAATCAACTGGACTGGTCCCTATCAGACACTAAATCAACTGGACTGTTCACTATCAGACACTAAATCAACTGGACTGGTCCCTATCAGACACTAAATCAACTGGACTGGTCCCTATCAGACACTAAATCAACTGGACTGGTCCCTAACAGACACTAAATCAACTGGAGAGTTGCCTATCAGACACTAAATCAACTGGACTGTTCCCTATCAGACACTAAATCAACTGGACTGGTCCCTATCAGACACTAAATCAACTGGACTGTTCACTATCAGACACTAAATCAACTGGACTGGTCCCTATCAGACACTAAATCAACTGGACTGGTCCCTATCAGACACTAAATCAACTGGACTGTTCCCTATCAGACACTAAATCAGCTGGACTGGTCCCTATCAGACACTAAATCAACTGGACTGGTCCCTATCAGACACTAAATCAACTGGATTGTTCCCTATCAGACACTAAATCAACTGGTGAGTTGCCTATCAGACACTAAATCAACTGGATTGTTCCCTATCAGACACTAAATCAACTGGACTGGTCCCTATCAGACACTAAATCAAATGGACTGTTCACTATCAGACACTAAATCAACTGGACTGGTCCCTATCAGACACTAAATCAACTGGACTGGTCCCTATCAGACACTAAATCAACTGGACTGGTCCCTATCAGACACTAAATCAACAGGACTGTTCCCTAACAGACACTAAATCAACTGGAGAGTTGCCTATCAGACACTAAATCAACTGGACTGTTCCCTATCAGACACTAAATCAACTGGACTGGTCCCTATCAGACACTAAATCAACTGGACTGTTCACTATCAGACACTAAATCAACGTGGACTGGTCCCTATCAGACACTAAATCAACTGGACTGTTCCCTATCAGACACTAAATCAGCTGGACTGGTCCCTATCAGACACTAAATCAAATGGACTGGTCCCTATCAGACACTAAATCAACTGGACTGTTCCCGATCAGACACTAAATCAACTGGACTGTTCCCGATCAGACACTAAATCAACTGGACTGGTCCCTATCAGACACTAAATCAACTGGACTGGTCCCTATCAGACACTAAATCAACTGGACAGGTCCCCATCAGACACTAAATCAACTGGAGAGTTGCCTATCAGACACTAAATCAACTGGATTGTTCCCTATCAGACACTAAATCAACAGGACTGTTCCCTATCAGACACTAAATCAACTGGACTGTTCCCTATCAGACACTAAATCAACTGGACTGTTCCCTATCAGACACTAAATCAACTGGACTGTTCCCTATCAGACACTAAATCAACTGGACTGTTTCCTATCAGACACTAAATCAACTGGACTGGTCCCTATCAGACACTAAATCAACTGGACTGGTCCCTATCAGACACTAAATCAACTGGACTGGTCCCTATCAGACACTAAATCAACTGGACTGGTCCCTATCAGACGCTAAATCAACTGGACTGGTCCCTATCAGACACTAAATCAACAGGACTGTTCCCTAACAGACACTAAATCAAATGGAGAGATGCCTATCAGACACTAAATCAACTGGACTGTTCCCTATCAGACACTAAATCAACTGGACTGTTCACTATCAGACACTAAATCAACTGGACTGGACCCTATCAGACACTAAATCAACTGGACTGGTCCCTATCAGACACTAAATCAACTGGACTGTTCCCTATCAGACACTAAATCAGCTGGACTGGTCCCTATCAGACACTAAATCAACTGGACTGGTCCCTATCAGACACTAAATCAACTGGAGAGTTGCCTATCAGACACTAAATCAACTGGACTGGTCCCTATCAGACACTAAATCAACTGGAGAGTTGCCTATCAGACACTAAATCAACTGGACTGGTCCCTATCAGACACTAAATCAACTGGACTGGTCCCTATCAGACACTAAATCAACTGGAGAGTTGCCTATCAGACACTAAATCAACTGGACTGTTCCCTATCAGACACTAAATCAACTGGACTGGTCCCTATCAGACACTAAATCAACTGGACTGTTCACTATCAGACACTAAATCAACTGGACTGGTCCCTATCAGACACTAAATCAACTGGACTGGTCCCTATCAGACACTAAATCAACAGGACTGTTCCCTAACAGACACTAAATCAACTGGAGAGTTGCCTATCAGACACTAAATCAACTGGACTGTTCCCTATCAGACACTAAATCAACTGGACTGGTCCCTATCAGACACTAAATCAACTGGACTGTTCACTATCAGACACTAAATCAACTGGACTGGTCCCTATCAGACACTAAATCAAGTGGACTGGTCCCTATCAGACACTAAATCAACTGGACTGTTCCCTATCAGACACTAAATCAGCTGGACTGGTCCCTATCAGACACTAAATCAAATGGACTGGTCCCTATCAGACACTAAATCAACTGGACTGTTCCCTATCAGACACTAAATCAACTGGACTGTTCCCGATCAGACACTAAATCAACTGGACTGTTCCCTATCAGACACTAAATCAACTGGACCGTTTCCTATCAGACACTAAATCAACTGGACTGGTCCCTATCAGACACTAAATCAACTGGACTGGTCCCTATCAGACACTAAATCAACTGGAGAGTTGCCTATCAGACACTAAATCAACTGGACTGTTCCCTATCAGACACTAAATCAACTGGACTGGTCCCTATCAGACACTAAATCAACTGGACTGGTCCCTATCAGACGCTAAATCAACTGGACTGGTCCCTATCAGACACTAAATCAACAGGACTGTTCCCTAACAGACACTAAATCAACTGGAGAGATGCCTATCAGACACTAAATCAACTGGACTGTTCCCTATCAGACACTAAATCAACTGGACTGGTCCCTATCAGACACTAAATCAACTGGACTGTTCACTATCAGACACTAAATCAACTGGACTGGACCCTATCAGACACTAAATCAACTGGACTGGTCCCTATCAGACACTAAATCAACTGGACTGTTCCCTATCAGACACTAAATCAGCTGGACTGGTCCCTATCAGACACTAAATCAACTGGACTGGTCCCTATCAGACACTAAATCAACTGGAGAGTTGCCTATCAGACACTAAATCAACTGGACTGTTCCCTATCAGACACTAAATCAACTGGACTGTTCCCTATCAGACACTAAATCAACTGGACTGTTTCCTATCAGACACTAAATCAACTGGACTGGTCCCTATCAGACACTAAATCAACTGGACTGGTCCCTATCAGACACTAAATCAACTGGAGAGTTGCCTATCAGACACTAAATCAACTGGACTGTTCCCTATCAGACACTAAATCAACTGGACTGGTCCCTATCAGACACTAAATCAACTGGACTGGTCCCTATCAGACACTAAATCAACTGGAGAGTTGCCTATCAGACACTAAATCAACTGGATTGTTCCCTATCAGACACTAAATCAACTGGAGAGTTGCCTATCAGACACTAAATCAACTGGATTGTTCCCTATCAGACACTAAATCAACAGGACTGTTCCCTATCAGACACTAAATCAACTGGACTGTTCCCTATCAGACACTAAATCAACTGGACTGTTCCCTATCAGACACTAAATCAACTGGACTGTTCCCTATCAGACACTAAATCAACTGGACTGTTTCCTATCAGACACTAAATCAACTGGACTGGTCCCTATCAGACACTAAATCAACTGGACTGGTCCCTATCAGACACTAAATCAACTGGAGAGTTGCCTATCAGACACTAAATCAACTGGACTGTTCCCTATCAGACACTAAATCAACTGGACTGGTCCCTATCAGACACTAAATCAACTGGACTGGTCCCTATCAGACGCTAAATCAACTGGACTGGTCCCTATCAGACACTAAATCAACAGGACTGTTCCCTAACAGACACTAAATCAACTGGAGAGATGCCTATCAGACACTAAATCAACTGGACTGTTCCCTATCAGACACTAAATCAACTGGACTGGTCCCTATCAGACACTAAATCAACTGGACTGTTCACTATCAGACACTAAATCAACTGGACTGGACCCTATCAGACACTAAATCAACTGGACTGGTCCCTATCAGACACTAAATCAACTGGACTGTTCCCTATCAGACACTAAATCAACTGGACTGGTCCCTATCAGACACTAAATCAACTGGACTGTTCACTATCAGACACTAAATCAACTGGACTGGTCCCTATCAGACACTAAATCAACTGGACTGGTCCCTATCAGACACTAAATCAACTGGACTGGTCCCTAACAGACACTAAATCAACTGGAGAGTTGCCTATCAGACACTAAATCAACTGGACTGTTCCCTATCAGACACTAAATCAACTGGACTGGTCCCTATCAGACACTAAATCAACTGGACTGTTCACTATCAGACACTAAATCAACTGGACTGGTCCCTATCAGACACTAAATCAACTGGACTGGTCCCTATCAGACACTAAATCAACTGGACTGTTCCCTATCAGACACTAAATCAGCTGGACTGGTCCCTATCAGACACTAAATCAACTGGACTGGTCCCTATCAGACACTAAATCAACTGGAGAGTTGCCTATCAGACACTAAATCAACTGGATTGTTCCCTATCAGACACTAAATCAACTGGAGAGTTGCCTATCAGACACTAAATCAACTGGATTGTTCCCTATCAGACACTAAATCAACTGGACTGGTCCCTATCAGACACTAAATCAACTGGAGAGTTGCCTATCAGACACTAAATCAACTGGACTGGTCCCTATCAGACACTAAATCAACTGGACTGGTCCCTATCAGACACTAAATCAACTGGAGAGTTGCCTATCAGACACTAAATCAACTGGACTGTTCCCTATCAGACACTAAATCAACTGGACTGGTCCCTATCAGACACTAAATCAACTGGACTGTTCACTATCAGACACTAAATCAACTGGACTGGTCCCTATCAGACACTAAATCAACTGGACTGGTCCCTATCAGACACTAAATCAACTGGACTGGTCCCTATCAGACACTAAATCAACAGGACGGTTCCCTAACAGACACTAAATCAACTGGAGAGTTGCCTATCAGACACTAAATCAACTGGACTGTTCCCTATCAGACACTAAATCAACTGGACTGGTCCCTATCAGACACTAAATCAACTGGACTGTTCACTATCAGACACTAAATCAACTGGACTGGTCCCTATCAGACACTAAATCAAGTGGACTGGTCCCTATCAGACACTAAATCAACTGGACTGTTCCCTATCAGACACTAAATCAACTGGACTGGTCCCTATCAGACACTAAATCAACTGGACTGTTCCCTATCAGACACTAAATCAACTGGACTGTTCCCTATCAGACACTAAATCAACTGGACTGTTCCCTATCAGACACTAAATCAACTGGACTGTTCCCTATCAGACACTAAATCAACTGGACTGTTCCCTATCAGACACTAAATCAACTGGACTGTTTCCTATCAGACACTAAATCAACTGGACTGGTCCCTATCAGACACTAAATCAACTGGACTGGTCCCTATCAGACACTAAATCAACTGGACTGTTCCCTATCAGACACTAAATCAACTGGACTGGTCCCTATCAGACGCTAAATCAACTGGACTGGTCCCTATCAGACACTAAATCAACAGGACTGTTCCCTAACAGACACTAAATCAAATGGAGAGATGCCTATCAGACACTAAATCAACTGGACTGTTCCCTATCAGACACTAAATCAACTGGACTGTTCACTATCAGACACTAAATCAACTGGACTGGACCCTATCAGACACTAAATCAACTGGACTGGTCCCTATCAGACACTAAATCAACTGGACTGTTCCCTATCAGACACTAAATCAGCTGGACTGGTCCCTATCAGACACTAAATCAACTGGACTGGTCCCTATCAGACACTAAATCAACTGGAGAGTTGCCTATCAGACACTAAATCAACTGGACTGGTCCCTATCAGACACTAAATCAACTGGAGAGTTGCCTATCAGACACTAAATCAACTGGACTGGTCCCTATCAGACACTAAATCAACTGGACTGGTCCCTATCAGACACTAAATCAACTGGAGAGTTGCCTATCAGACACTAAATCAACTGGACTGTTCCCTATCAGACACTAAATCAACTGGACTGGTCCCTATCAGACACTAAATCAACTGGACTGTTCACTATCAGACACTAAATCAACTGGACTGGTCCCTATCAGACACTAAATCAACTGGACTGGTCCCTATCAGACACTAAATCAACAGGACTGTTCCCTAACAGACACTAAATCAACTGGAGAGTTGCCTATCAGACACTAAATCAACTGGACTGTTCCCTATCAGACACTAAATCAACTGGACTGGTCCCTATCAGACACTAAATCAACTGGACTGTTCACTATCAGACACTAAATCAACTGGACTGGTCCCTATCAGACACTAAATCAAGTGGACTGGTCCCTATCAGACACTAAATCAACTGGACTGTTCCCTATCAGACACTAAATCAGCTGGACTGGTCCCTATCAGACACTAAATCAAATGGACTGGTCCCTATCAGACACTAAATCAACTGGACTGTTCCCTATCAGACACTAAATCAACTGGACTGTTCCCGATCAGACACTAAATCAACTGGACTGTTCCCTATCAGACACTAAATCAACTGGACCGTTTCCTATCAGACACTAAATCAACTGGACTGGTCCCTATCAGACACTAAATCAACTGGACTGGTCCCTATCAGACACTAAATCAACTGGAGAGTTGCCTATCAGACACTAAATCAACTGGACTGTTCCCTATCAGACACTAAATCAACTGGACTGGTCCCTATCAGACACTAAATCAACTGGACTGGTCCCTATCAGACGCTAAATCAACTGGACTGGTCCCTATCAGACACTAAATCAACAGGACTGTTCCCTAACAGACACTAAATCAACTGGAGAGATGCCTATCAGACACTAAATCAACTGGACTGTTCCCTATCAGACACTAAATCAACTGGACTGGTCCCTATCAGACACTAAATCAACTGGACTGTTCACTATCAGACACTAAATCAACTGGACTGGACCCTATCAGACACTAAATCAACTGGACTGGTCCCTATCAGACACTAAATCAACTGGACTGTTCCCTATCAGACACTAAATCAGCTGGACTGGTCCCTATCAGACACTAAATCAACTGGACTGGTCCCTATCAGACACTAAATCAACTGGAGAGTTGCCTATCAGACACTAAATCAACTGGACTGTTCCCTATCAGACACTAAATCAACTGGACTGTTCCCTATCAGACACTAAATCAACTGGACTGTTTCCTATCAGACACTAAATCAACTGGACTGGTCCCTATCAGACACTAAATCAACTGGACTGGTCCCTATCAGACACTAAATCAACTGGAGAGTTGCCTATCAGACACTAAATCAACTGGACTGTTCCCTATCAGACACTAAATCAACTGGACTGGTCCCTATCAGACACTAAATCAACTGGACTGGTCCCTATCAGACACTAAATCAACTGGAGAGTTGCCTATCAGACACTAAATCAACTGGATTGTTCCCTATCAGACACTAAATCAACTGGAGAGTTGCCTATCAGACACTAAATCAACTGGATTGTTCCCTATCAGACACTAAATCAACAGGACTGTTCCCTATCAGACACTAAATCAACTGGACTGTTCCCTATCAGACACTAAATCAACTGGACTGTTCCCTATCAGACACTAAATCAACTGGACTGTTCCCTATCAGACACTAAATCAACTGGACTGTTTCCTATCAGACACTAAATCAACTGGACTGGTCCCTATCAGACACTAAATCAACTGGACTGGTCCCTATCAGACACTAAATCAACTGGAGAGTTGCCTATCAGACACTAAATCAACTGGACTGTTCCCTATCAGACACTAAATCAACTGGACTGGTCCCTATCAGACACTAAATCAACTGGACTGGTCCCTATCAGACGCTAAATCAACTGGACTGGTCCCTATCAGACACTAAATCAACAGGACTGTTCCCTAACAGACACTAAATCAACTGGAGAGATGCCTATCAGACACTAAATCAACTGGACTGTTCCCTATCAGACACTAAATCAACTGGACTGGTCCCTATCAGACACTAAATCAACTGGACTGTTCACTATCAGACACTAAATCAACTGGACTGGACCCTATCAGACACTAAATCAACTGGACTGGTCCCTATCAGACACTAAATCAACTGGACTGTTCCCTATCAGACACTAAATCAACTGGACTGGTCCCTATCAGACACTAAATCAACTGGACTGTTCACTATCAGACACTAAATCAACTGGACTGGTCCCTATCAGACACTAAATCAACTGGACTGGTCCCTATCAGACACTAAATCAACTGGACTGGTCCCTAACAGACACTAAATCAACTGGAGAGTTGCCTATCAGACACTAAATCAACTGGACTGTTCCCTATCAGACACTAAATCAACTGGACTGGTCCCTATCAGACACTAAATCAACTGGACTGTTCACTATCAGACACTAAATCAACTGGACTGGTCCCTATCAGACACTAAATCAACTGGACTGGTCCCTATCAGACACTAAATCAACTGGACTGTTCCCTATCAGACACTAAATCAGCTGGACTGGTCCCTATCAGACACTAAATCAACTGGACTGGTCCCTATCAGACACTAAATCAACTGGAGAGTTGCCTATCAGACACTAAATCAACTGGATTGTTCCCTATCAGACACTAAATCAACTGGAGAGTTGCCTATCAGACACTAAATCAACTGGATTGTTCCCTATCAGACACTAAATCAACTGGACTGGTCCCTATCAGACACTAAATCAACTGGAGAGTTGCCTATCAGACACTAAATCAACTGGACTGGTCCCTATCAGACACTAAATCAACTGGACTGGTCCCTATCAGACACTAAATCAACTGGAGAGTTGCCTATCAGACACTAAATCAACTGGACTGTTCCCTATCAGACACTAAATCAACTGGACTGGTCCCTATCAGACACTAAATCAACTGGACTGTTCACTATCAGACACTAAATCAACTGGACTGGTCCCTATCAGACACTAAATCAACTGGACTGGTCCCTATCAGACACTAAATCAACTGGACTGGTCCCTATCAGACACTAAATCAACAGGACGGTTCCCTAACAGACACTAAATCAACTGGAGAGTTGCCTATCAGACACTAAATCAACTGGACTGTTCCCTATCAGACACTAAATCAACTGGACTGGTCCCTATCAGACACTAAATCAACTGGACTGTTCACTATCAGACACTAAATCAACTGGACTGGTCCCTATCAGACACTAAATCAAGTGGACTGGTCCCTATCAGACACTAAATCAACTGGACTGTTCCCTATCAGACACTAAATCAGCTGGACTGGTCCCTATCAGACACTAAATCAAATGGACTGGTCCCTATCAGACACTAAATCAACTGGACTGTTCCCGATCAGACACTAAATCAACTGGACTGTTCCCGATCAGACACTAAATCAACTGGACTGGTCCCTATCAGACACTAAATCAACTGGACTGGTCCCTATCAGACACTAAATCAACTGGACAGGTCCCCATCAGACACTAAATCAACTGGAGAGTTGCCTATCAGACACTAAATCAACTGGATTGTTCCCTATCAGACACTAAATCAACAGGACTGTTCCCTATCAGACACTAAATCAACTGGACTGTTCCCTATCAGACACTAAATCAACTGGACTGTTCCCTATCAGACACTAAATCAACTGGACTGTTCCCTATCAGACACTAAATCAACTGGACTGTTTCCTATCAGACACTAAATCAACTGGACTGGTCCCTATCAGACACTAAATCAACTGGACTGGTCCCTATCAGACACTAAATCAACTGGAGAGTTGCCTATCAGACACTAAATCAACTGGACTGTTCCCTATCAGACACTAAAATAACTGGACTGGTCCCTATCAGACACTAAATCAACTGGACTGGTCCCTATCAGACGCTAAATCAACTGGACTGGTCCCTATCAGACACTAAATCAACAGGACTGTTCCCTAACAGACACTAAATCAACTGGAGAGATGCCTATCAGACACTAAATCAACTGGACTGTTCCCTATCAGACACTAAATCAACTGGACTGGTCCCTATCAGACACTAAATCAAATGGACTGTTCACTATCAGACACTAAATCAACTGGACTGGACCCTATCAGACACTAAATCAACTGGACTGGTCCCTATCAGACACTAAATCAACTGGACTGTTCCCTATCAGACACTAAATCAGCTGGACTGGTCCCTATCAGACACTAAATCAACTGGACTGGTCCCTATCAGACACTAAATCAACTGGAGAGTTGCCTATCAGACACTAAATCAACTGGACTGTTCCCTATCAGACACTAAATCAACTGGACTGTTCCCTATCAGACACTAAATCAACTGGACTGTTTCCTATCAGACACTAAATCAACTGGACTGGTCCCTATCAGACACTAAATCAACTGGACTGGTCCCTATCAGACACTAAATCAACTGGAGAGTTGCCTATCAGACACTAAATCAACTGGACTGTTCCCTATCAGACACTAAATCAACTGGACTGGTCCCTATCAGACACTAAATCAACTGGACTGTTCACTATCAGACACTAAATCAACTGGACTGGTCCCTATCAGACACTAAATCAACTGGACTGGTCCCTATCAGACACTAAATCAACTGGACTGGTCCCTAACAGACACTAAATCAACTGGAGAGTTGCCTATCAGACACTAAATCAACTGGACTGTTCCCTATCAGACACTAAATCAACTGGACTGGTCCCTATCAGACACTAAATCAACTGGACTGTTCACTATCAGACACTAAATCAACTGGACTGGTCCCTATCAGACACTAAATCAACTGGACTGGTCCCTATCAGACACTAAATCAACTGGACTGTTCCCTATCAGACACTAAATCAGCTGGACTGGTCCCTATCAGACACTAAATCAACTGGACTGGTCCCTATCAGACACTAAATCAACTGGAGAGTTGCCTATCAGACACTAAATCAACTGGATTGTTCCCTATCAGACACTAAATCAACTGGAGAGTTGCCTATCAGACACTAAATCAACTGGATTGTTCCCTATCAGACACTAAATCAACAGGACTGTTCCCTATCAGACACTAAATCAACTGGACTGTTCCCTATCAGACACTAAATCAACTGGACTGTTCCCTATCAGACACTAAATCAACTGGACTGTTCCCTATCAGACACTAAATCAACTGGACTGTTTCCTATCAGACACTAAATCAACTGGACTGGTCCCTATCAGACACTAAATCAACTGGACTGGTCCCTATCAGACACTAAATCAACTGGAGAGTTGCCTATCAGACACTAAATCAACTGGACTGTTCCCTATCAGACACTAAATCAACTGGACTGGTCCCTATCAGACACTAAATCAACTGGACTGGTCCCTATCAGACGCTAAATCAACTGGACTGGTCCCTATCAGACACTAAATCAACAGGACTGGTCCCTAACAGACACTAAATCAACTGGAGAGATGCCTATCAGACACTAAATCAACTGGACTGTTCCCTATCAGACACTAAATCAACTGGACTGGTCCCTATCAGACACTAAATCAACTGGACTGTTCCCTATCAGACACTAAATCAACTGGACTGGACCCTATCAGACACTAAATCAACTGGACTGGTCCCTATCAGACACTAAATCAACTGGAGAGTTGCCTATCAGACACTAAATCAACTGGACTGTTCCCTATCAGACACTAAATCAACTGGACTGTTCCCTATCAGACACTAAATCAACTGGACTGTTCCCTATCAGACACTAAATCAACTGGACTGGTCCCTATCAGACACTAAATCAACTGGACTGGTCCCTATCAGACACTAAATCAACTGGAGAGTTGCCTATCAGACACTAAATCAACTGGACTGTTCCCTATCAGACACTAAATCAACTGGACTGGTCCCTATCAGACACTAAATCAACTGGACTGTTCACTATCAGACACTAAATCAACTGGACTGGTCCCTATCAGACACTAAATCAACTGGACTGGTCCCTATCAGACACTAAATCAACTGGACTGGTCCCTATCAGACACTAAATCAACTGGACAGTTCCCTATCAGACACTAAATCAACTGGACTGTTCCCTATCAGACACTAAATCAACTGGACTGTTCCCTATCAGACACTAAATCAACTGGACTGTTCCCTATCAGACACTAAATCAACTGGACTGGTCCCTATCAGACACTAAATCAACTGGACTGGTCCCTATCAGACACTAAATCAACTGGACTGTTCCCTATCAGACACTAAATCAACTGGACTGGTCCCTATCAGACACTAAATCAACTGGACTGGTCCCTATCAGACACTAAATCAACTGGACTGTTGCCTATCAGACACTAAATCAACTGGACTGGTCCCTATCAGACACTAAATCAACTGGACGAGTTCCCTATCAGACACTAAATCAACTGGACTGTTCCCTATCAGACACTAAATCAACTGGACTGTTCCCTATCAGACACTAAATCAACTGGACTGTTCCCTATCAGACACTAAATCAACTGGACTGTTCCCTATCAGACACTAAATCAACTGGACTGTTCCCTATCAGACACTAAATCAACTGGACTGTTCCCTATCAGACACTAAATCAACTGGACTGGTCCCTATCAGACACTAAATCAACTGGACTGGTCCCTATCAGACACTAAATCAACTGGACTGAGTTCCCTATCAGACACTAAATCAACTGGACTGTTCCCTATCAGACACTAAATCAACTGGACTGGTCCCTATCAGACACTAAATCAACTGGACTGGTCCCTATCAGACACTAAATCAACTGGACTGGTCCCTATCAGACACTAAATCAACAGGACTGGTCCCTAACAGACACTAAATCAACTGGAGAGATGCCTATCAGACACTAAATCAACTGGACTGTTCCCTATCAGACACTAAATCAACTGGACTGGTCCCTATCAGACACTAAATCAACTGGACTGTTCACTATCAGACACTAAATCAACTGGACTGGACCCTATCAGACACTAAATCAACTGGACTGGTCCCTATCAGACACTAAATCATCTGGACTGGTCCCTATCAGACACTAAATCAACTGGACTGGTCCCTATCAGACACTAAATCAACTGGACAGTTCCCTATCAGACACTAAATCAACTGGACTGTTCCCGATCAGACACTAAATCAACTGGACTGTTCCCTATCAGACACTAAATCAACTGGACTGTTTCCTATCAGACACTAAATCAACTGGACTGGTCCCTATCAGACACTAAATCAACTGGACTGGTCCCTATCAGACACTAAATCAACTGGAGAGTTGCCTATCAGACACTAAATCAACTGGACTGTTCCCTATCAGACACTAAATCAACTGGACTGGTCCCTATCAGACACTAAATCAACTGGACTGGTCCCTATCAGACACTAAATCAACTGGGCTGGTCCCTATCAGACACTAAATCAACTGGACTGTTCACTATCAGACACTAAATCAACTGGACTGGTCCCTATCAGACACTAAATCAGCTGGACTGGTCCCTATCAGACACTAAATCAACTGGCCTGGTCCCTATCAGACACTAAATCAACTGGACTGGTCCCTATCAGACACTCAATCAACTGGACTGTTGCCTATCAGACACTAAATCAACTGGACTGGTCCCTATCAGACACTAAATCAACTGGACTGGTCCCTATCAGACACTAAATCAACTGGACTGTTCCCTATCAGACACTAAATCAACTGGACTTTTCCCTATCAGACACTAAATCAACTGGACTGGTCCCTATCAGACACTAAATCAACTGGACTGGTCCCT
Source organism: Salmo salar (assembly GCF_965601325.2). Classification (NCBI taxonomy): domain Eukaryota; kingdom Metazoa; phylum Chordata; class Actinopteri; order Salmoniformes; family Salmonidae; genus Salmo; species Salmo salar. Next base: position 18,330,448 of record NC_138292.1, read on the forward strand.
ATCAGACACTAAATCAACTGGACTGGTCCCTATCAGACACTAAATCAACTGGACTGTTCCCTATCAGACACTAAATCAACTGGACTGGTCCCTATCAGACACTAAGTCAACTGGACTGGTCCCTATCAGACACTAAATCAACTGGACTGTTCCCTATCAGACACTATATCAACTGGACTTTTCCCTATCAGACACTAAATCAACTGGACTGGTCCCTATCAGACACTAAATCAACTGGACTGGTCCCTATCAGACACTAAATCAACTGGACTGGTCCCTATCAGACACTAAATTTGCTGGACTGGTCCCTATCAGACACTAAATCAGCTGGACTGGTCCCTATCAGACACTAAATCAACTGACTGGTCCCTATCAGACACTAAATCAACTGGACTGGTCCCTATCAGACACTAAATCAACTGGACTGGTCCCTATCAGACACTAAATCAACTGGACTGGTCCCTATCAGACACTAAATCAACTGGACTGGTCCCTCTGTATGTATTATTAATCCACTGGCCTTAATCATCTCCAGGAAATATTAATACACTATATATCTCTACTATGTAGGTATTGTTAATACATTTTATATCTGTAGGTATTATTAATATACTATATATCTCTCCTCTGTAGGTATTATTAATACACTATATATCTGAAGGTTCTGTTAATACACTATATATCTGTAGGTATTATTAATACACTATATATCTGTAGGTATTATTAATACACTATATATCTGTAGGTATTATTAATACACTATATATCTGTAGGTATTATTAATACACTATATATCTGTAGGTATTATTAATACACTATATATCTGTAGGTATTATTAATACACTATATATCTGTAGGTATTATTAATACACTATATATCTGTAGGTATTATGAATACACTATATATCTGTAGGTATTATTAATACACTATATACCTGTAGGCATTATTAATACACTATATACCTGTAGGCATTATTAATACACTATATACCTGTAGGCATTATTAATACACTAAATATCTGTCGGCATTATTAATACACTAAATATCTGTAGGCATTATTAATACACTAAATATCTGTCGGTATTACTAATACACTAAATATCTGTCGGTATTATTAATACACTAAATATCTGTCGGTATTATTAATACACTAAATATCTGTCGGTATTATTAATACACTATATATCTGTCGGTATTATTAATACACTATATATCTGTCGGTATTATTAATACACTAAATATCTGTAGGTATTATTAATACACTAAATATCTGTAGGTATTATTAATACACTAAATATCTGTAGTTATTATTAATACACTAAATATCTGTAGTTATTATTAATACACTAAATATCTGTAGGTATTATTAATACACTATATATCTGTCAGTATTATTAATACACTATATATCTCTCCTCTGTAGGTATTTGCATGAAAGAGCCTGAAACTTGGAGATAATGGGAGAGGAAAAAGAGATGGACTGAGATAAATAGTGATGAAATGATGGAGAGAGAGATAAAAGATACAGTAGGGATTGGGCATTAAAAGCAGTAAGTCAGTGGAGAGGGAGGGAGGGAGGGAGGGAGGGAGGGAGGGAGGGAGGGAGGGAGGGAGGGAGGGAGGGAGGGAGGGAGGGAGGGAGGGAGGGAGGGAGGGAGGGAGGAGGTAGAGAAGTGATAAGCTGGTGTTCTGACCTGCACTGATAGAGCAAAGAGCGCTCAAACATTAAACCACGAGAGCTTTCACACACACACACACACACCACCACACACACACACACACACACACACACACACACACACACACACACACACACACACACACACACACACACACACACACACACACACACACACACACACACACACCTACACACACACTGTTACGTGACCCACTAACAGCATTTACAGTGTTTACTGGCCCTGGTCCATTGTCCCTGAGCTAAAACAACCACTGGGAACATTCAGAGGATTGGTTTGTCAAAGATCTCTTGTATGCATGCAGACACGGCATGGACAGATTTAGTCTGTGAGTTAGTTCTCAGAATGCCAC
>NC_138292.1:18335000-18345000 GCF_965601325.2 Salmo salar
AGGTGTAGTCCATTACTGTGGTGGATGAGGTGTTTTCCCATAACTGTGGTTGATGAGGGAGGTGTGGATGAGGTGTAGTCCATTACTGTGGTTGATGAGGGAGGTGTGGATGAGGTGTTGTCCATTACTGTGGTTGATGAGGGAGGTGTGGATGAGGTGTTGTCCCATTACTGTGGTTGATGAGGGGGGTGTGGATGAGATGTAGTCCCATTACTGTGGTTGATGAGGGAGGTGTGGATGAGGTGTAGTCCCATTACAGTGGTTGATGAGGGAGGTGTGGATGAGGTGTAGTCCATTACTGTGGTTGATGAGGGAGGTGTGGATGAGGTGTAGTCCATTACTGTGGTTGATGAGGGAGGTGTGGATGAGGTGTTGTCCATTACTGTGGTGGATGAGGTGTAGTCCCATTACTGTGGTGGATGAGGTGTAGTCCCATTACAGTGGTTGATGAGGGAGGTGTGGATGAGGTGTAGACCATTACTGTGGTGGATGAGGTTTTGTCCCATTACTGTGGTGGATGAGGTGTAGTCCCATTACAGTGGTTGTTGAGGGAGGTGTGGATGAGGTGTAGTCCCATTACAGTGGTTGATGAGGGAGGTGTGGATGAGGTGTAGTCCATTACTGTGGTTGATGAGGGAGGTGTGGATGAGGTGTAGTCCATTACTGTGGTTGATGAGGGAGGTGTGGATGAGGTGTTGTCCATTACTGTGGTGGATGAGGTGTAGTCCCATTACTGTGGTGGATGAGGTGTAGTCCCATTACAGTGGTTGATGAGGGAGGTGTGGATGAGGTGTAGACCATTACTGTGGTGGATGAGGTTTTGTCCCATTACTGTGGTGGATGAGGTGTAGTCCCATTACAGTGGTTGTTGAGGGAGGTGTGGATGAGGTGTAGTCCCATTACAGTTGTTGATGAGGGAGGTGTGGATGAGGTGTAGTCCATTACTGTGGTTGACGAGGGAGGTGTGGATGAGGTGTAGTCCCATTACAGTGGTTGATGAGGGAGGTGTGGATGAGGTGTAGTCCATTACTGTGGTTGACGAGGGAGGTGTGGATGAGGTGTAGTCCATTACTGTGGTTGATGAGGGAGGTGTGGATGAGGTGTTGTCCATTACTGTGGTGGATGAGGTGTAGTCCCATTACTGTGGTGGATGAGGTGTAGTCCCATTACAGTGGTTGATGAGGGAGGTGTGGATGAGGTGTAGACCATTACTGTGGTGGATGAGGTTTTGTCCCATTACTGTGGTGGATGAGGTGTAGTCCCATTACAGTGGTTGTTGAGGGAGGTGTGGATGAGGTGTAGTCCCATTACAGTTGTTGATGAGGGAGGTGTGGATGAGGTGTTGTCCCATTACTGTGGTTGATGAGGGAGAGGTGGATGAGGTGTTGTCCCATTACTGTGGTTGATGAGGGAGGTGTGGATGAGGTGTTGTCCCATTACTGTGGTTGATGAGGGAGAGGTGGATGAGGTGTTGTCCCATTACTGTGGTTGATGAGGGAGGTGTGGATGAGGTGTAGTCCATTACTGTGGTTGATGAGGGAGGTGTGGATGAGGTGTAGTCCCATTACAGTGGTTGATGAGGGAGGTTTGGATGAGGTGTTGTCCCATTACTGTGGTTGATGAGGGAGGTGTGGATGAGGTGTAGTCCATTACTGTGGTTGATGAGGGAGGTGTGGATGAGGTGTAGTCCATTACCGTGGTTGATGAGGGAGGTGTGGATGAGGTGTTGTCCCATTACTGTGGTGGATGAGGGATTTTATTTGATTTTATTTGGATCTCTTTTAGTCCCCATTTGGACTAATCTTCTTAGTCCTTAAACATTAAAATACAATTTATAATACGAACACATTTTCACATATAACACACTATTACAAACATACATAATATACTAACATAATGACCCAATAAATACTCAATCTAAAAAATATTGATTCTTCATCTACTATAGTCCCACAACATTTATATGTATTATATTTAAATCGTTTTAAAATAATGTTTTTATTTAAATAATTGAAAGGTTTCTGGTTTGCTCAGTTAATTGATTCCATTTCTTTATTGCTCTAAATTGAAATGTTCTTTTGCCTATTGCTCTTTTCTGTCTGGATAACACATAGATGGTGGACAATCTATTCCTAGTATTTACGGAATGTCTGTCTCTTACCAACTGAATACCGTTGTGAATAGAACTTGGCCGTTTTAAATTATGTATATTATGAACTAAAATAAGCATGTTTTTTTCAATTATCTTGTCGATAGCCTTCCCTGTGTCTCAGTTGGTAGAGCATGGTGTTTGCAACGCCAGCATGGTGTGTGCAACGCCAGGGTTGTGGGTTTGATTCCCATGGGGGGACAGTACAAAAAAAAACAATCCTTGCTGCTTTGTTCTGTTCAATCTGCAGCCTCCTAACTTCACTTGATGATGCATTTCCCCAGACCACAGAACAGTAGTTCACCTGACTCTCAATTAATGCTTGTGTTATTTGCTGAATAATGTTTTCTGGTAAATATTTAGCTATCCTTCTGATTATGCGTGCAGTTTTAATATTTTTTTTACATAGATGAGTTATTTGAGACGACCATGATAAGCAGTTGTCTAGCTGCACTCCCAATAGTTTGGTTTCTGCCACTTCTTTAATTTGTACTCCTCCCATACTTAATTGTATCCCATGCTGTTTTGGCCTTTTCCTGGTGGAACAGACCAACATAACTCTGGTTTTCTTGGTGTTTAAAACAAGTTTGTTTTGGCAAACCCACTCACAGGGAGGTGTGGATGAGGTGTTGTCCCATTACCTCACCACATGTAGATCCTGGAGCTGAGTTAGAAGAACAAACAGTAGAATGGATAAAATGAGGTAAGCAGAAGATATGTTTCTGGATCAGGTTAACAACAGTGTCATGCGTGTGTGTGTGTGTGTGTGTGTGTGTGTGTGTGTGTGTGTGTGTGTGTGTGTGTGTGTGTGTGTGTGTGTGTGTGTGTGTGTGTACATGCATGTGTGATTGCATTCATTCCTGAATTTTGAGGACAAAGAATTGACTTTAACAAACTGCCGTCTGGTCTTTTGGGATATAGACTTGTATTAACTGGTTACTGTTTCTCTGAACATAAAAATATTTGAACAGCTACTGCTAAGATAAAGATATTATACTACTGCTAAGATAAAGACATTATAGGCTGCTATTATTACCACTCAAAGTCTGATATATCAACTTGTTATTGTACAAACACATCTCCAACTCCTAACTCAAAGTCCCCTCTCTGTCTGACAGCCCTGGACCTTGGACATCAATACAAGAAATATGATTTGAGTAAGATAAGGGAAATGTACACTCTTATCTAACTCTGGCTTTCTCCTTCACTCTCTCTTTCTCTTGCTCTTTCCTTATCACTTCTGGAGAAAGGTGTGTATGTGTGTAACGCACGTACGCTCTCACACGCGTGACACATTGAGCAACCAAAACACTATAGACGTGTGGAGGGACACATTCTACACACAAACACATACACACACATTTCTGTCACACACAAACACATACACACATTTCTGTCACACACAACATATACTACACACACATTTCTGTCACGCACAAACACATACACACATTTCTGTCACACACAAACATATACTACACACACATTTCTGTCACACACAAACACATACACACACATTTCTGTCACACACAAACACATTCAAATACACAACACTATACTGTATACTTATCACGTCCTGACCATAGTAAGATGTTATTTTCTATGGTAGAGTAGGTCAGGGCGTGACAGGGGGTGTTTTTCTATGTTTTCTATTTCTATGTTCATGTTCTAGTTTTGTATTTCTATGTTGGTTTTGTTTTGGATGATCTCCAATTAGAGGCAGCTGGTCCTCGTTGTCTCTAACTGGAGATCATACTTAACCTCTCTGGGCCAGTGGGACGCTTGCGTCCCACCTACTCAACAGCCAGTGGAATCCCGTGGCGCGATATTCAAATACCTTAGAAATGCTATTACTTCAATTTCTCAAACATATTACTATTTTACACCATTTTAAAGACAAGACTCTCGTTAATCTAACCACACTGTCCGATTTCAAAAAGGCTTTACAACGAAAACAAAACATTAGATTATGTCAGCAGAGTACCCAGCCAGAAATAATCAGACACCCATTTTTCAAGCTAGCATATAATGTCACATAAACCCAAACCACAGCTAAATGCAGCACTAACCTTTGATGATCTTCATCAGATGACACTCCTAGGACATTATGTTATACCATACATGCATGTTTTGTTCAATCAAGTTCATATTTATATCAAAAACCAGCTTTTTACATTAGCATGTGACTAGCATGTGACTAGCATTCCCACCGAATACTTCCGGTGAATTTACTAAATTACTCACAATAAACGTTCACAAAAAACATAACAATTATTTTAAGAATTATAGATACAGAACTCCTTTATGCAATCGCGGTGTCCGATTCTAAAATAGCTTTTCGGTGAAAGCACATTTTGCAATATTCTGAGTAGATAGCCCGGCCATCACGGGCTAGCTATTTTGACACCCACCAAGTGTGGTACTCACCAAACTCAGATTTACTATTAGAAAAATTGGATTACCTTTGCTGTTCTTCGTCAGAATGCACTCCCAGGACTTCTACTTCAATAACAAATGTTGGTTTGGTTCCAAATAATCCATAGTTATATCCAAATAGCGGCGTTTTGTTTGTGCGTTCAAGACACTATCCGAAGGGTAAAGAAGGGTGATGCGCCCGGCACGTTTTGTGACCAAAAAATTCAAAATATTCCATTACCGTACTTCGAAGCATGTCAAACGCTGTTTAAAATCAATTTTTATGCGATTTTTCTCGTAAAAAAGCGATAATATTCCGACCGGGAAACCCTGTTTTCGTTCAAAGATGAAAAAATAAAAACATGGTGTCGGCTCGTGCACGTGCCCCAGTCTCATTGTTCTCAGATCGACCACTATACTGTTTTTCAGCCATGGCCTGCAAAGTCACCATTCAACGTTCTGGCGCCTTCTGAGAGCCTATGGGAGCGTTAGAAAATGTCACGTTATGCCAGAGATCCCCTGTTTTGGATAGAGATGATCAAGAAGGCCAAGAATAGTCAGAGAGAGCGCTTCCTGTTTGGAATCTTCTCAGGTTTTGGCCTGCCAAATGAGTTCTGTTATACTCACAGACACCATTCAAACAGTTTTAGAAACTTTAGGGTGTTTTCTATCCAAATCAAACAATTATATGCATATTCTAGTTACTGGGCAGGAGTAGTAACCAGATTAAATCGGGTACGTTTTTTATCCAGCCGTGCAAATACTGCCCCCTATCTGCAACAGGTTAAGTAGGGTTTTTTTCCACCTTGGTTTGTGGGAGATTAATTTTGAGTAGTGTATGTATCACCTCTGCATCACGGTTTGTTGTTTTGTCATTCAGTTTATTTATGTATTGCATAGTTTCACAGTATAAATAAAATGTGGAACGACACACACGCTGCACTTTGGTCCGCTCCTCCTTACGACAACCGTGACAGAATCTCCCACCACAAAAGGACCAAGCAGCGTGCCCAGGAGGAGCAGGGATCCTGGGCCCGGGAGAGGAAAGAGTGGAGGATGTCCTGGACCTGGAAGGAGGTAATGGCAGGGGATAAGACCTTGTCATGGAAGCAGGTGGAGACAGCGAGGGAGGAACGGGGGGAGCGAGTGAAGGGAGCGAGTGAAGAAGCAAGCACCGTGTTATGCGGTGATGCGCACTGTGTCGCCAGTGCGCATTCACAGCCCGGTGCGATCTGTGCCCACGCCTCGCATTTGCCGAGCTAGGTTGAGCAATCAGCCAGGAAGGGTGGTGCCAGCTCAGCGCTCCTGGTCTCCAGTTTGCCTTCTCGGTCCAGGATATCCTGCGCCGGCGCTGCACACTGTGTCGCCAGTGCATTTTCACAGCCCAGTTCGTCCTGTGCCAGCTCCCCGCGTTTGCCGGGCGAAAGTAAGCATCCAGCCAGGACGGGTTGTGCCAGCTATACACTCGAGACCTCCAGTGCGCCTCCATGGTCCAGTATATCCTATGCCTGTCCCACGTACCCGGCCTCCAGTGAGTCTATCCAGCCTGGTACGTCCTGTTCCTGCTCCCCACACTCACCCTGAGGTGCGTGTTACCAGTCTGGCGCCACCTGTGCCAGCCCCACACATCAGGCCTCCAGTGCGCATTCCCAGTCCAGAGCTTCCCGGCGACAGTTCCCAGTCCAGAGCTTCCGGCGACAGTTCCCAGCCCGGAACCCCCCTGAGACGGCCTGCAGCCCGGAACCCCCCTGAGACGGCCTGCAGCCCGGAACCCCCCTGAGACGGCCTGCAGCCCGGAACCCCCCTGAGATGGCCTGCAGCCCGGAACCCCATGAGACGGCCTGCAGCACAGAGCCTCCGGCGATGATCCACGGTCCGGTGGCACAGAAGCAGAGGGATCAGCGAGCGGAGCGGGGATTACGCACCAAACCAGAGCCGCCTCTGTTGGAGGATCCGCGGGATAAGATGGTTATGTGTACTGCACCAGAGCCGCCATAGACAGTAGTTACCCACCCTACCCTCCCTTTTGTTTTTTTTTTTGTTTTTTTGGGGGGGGGGGGGGGTTTGTTTTGTTTAGGTGCTGTCGGAGTCCGCAACTTTGGGGGGGGGGGGGGGGGGGTACTGTCACGTACTGACCATAGTAAGATGTTGTTTTCTATGGTAGAGTAGGTCAGGGCGTGACAGGGGGTGTTTTTCTATTTCTATGTTGGTTTTGTTTGGGATGATCTCCAATTAGAGGCAGCTGGTCCTCATTGTCTCTAATTGGAGATCATACTTAAGTAGGGTTTGTGGGAGATTAATTTTGAGTAGTGTATGTTTCACCTCTGCGTCATGGTTTGTTTTGTCATTCAGTTTATTTATGTATTGCATAGTTTCACAGTATAAATGAAATGTGGAACGACACACACGCTGCACTTTGGTCCGCTCCTCCTTACGACAACCATGACAATACTTCTATAACACTATACCACTCACACACCTATATTGGCATGTGTTATGTGTGTGTTTTACGTGTGTGTTTTATGTGTGAAGAAAGGCCCGTTTTACATCCCATAATACATTCCAGCTGTTTGTTGTTGCAGCAACCCAGACTGACAGGAGCCAGTAGGAAGCAGGGACTAATTACTGTCTCACACCCTCAATCTATCTATTCCCCTTTCTTTTTCTTTCCCCTCCATCCCTCTCTTTCCCCTCCATCCCTCTTTCTTTCCTCTCCACCCCTCTCTCTATCCCCTCCACCCCTCTCTCTATCCCCTCCACCCCTCTCTTTTCTCCAGTCATTTACCCCTTTATCTCCTCTATTTGTCTCTCAACTTGTATATCTTTCTCTGTCACCCTCTCTCTTTCTCCCTCTATGTTTTTCATTATATCCCTCTGTCTCTCTGACCATATCCAAGATAAGGGATGAGATTGATGTTTGCAGCAGTTAACAGTACATGTCCTTTAAGCTGTCTGTTCTTAATGCCTCTGCCCCAGTACAGATTTAAGGCACTGGGATCACACTGTCTGTCTGTCGGTCTGGTGAATACAACTTACAAGTCCAAAATAATTGTAGCTCTTTTGCACACACACACACACACACACAGTCCTCTTCCCCGCTAGCTCTCATTAGTACAGCACTTAGCTGCTGGCTTGGGGTCTTATAAGCTGTTCGGGCATCCATGGAGCTGCCCCCTTGGGGTACTGCTTAAGCAGGGCTTAGCCTACTATTACCCTGTCTGGAATGATACGGACCACAGAACTGGGTCAGAGTGTACCCATTCAGATGGACATTGGCACAATATATTGTAAACACACAAACACTCACACACACTCTCAAACACATACTGACAAACGCACATATACACACATTACTGTATACACAAGAACACAAACAGGCCAACTCTTTTTATACCAGACAAGACCAGTCATACAGTGTAAGAGACTGATATACATACTCCACAGTACCCCTCCCACAGGAGACAGAGACAGTCTTGGTGTTGATTGAGCTCATGTGTCCATCTGCTGTTCTGCCCTGTGAGACACGACACAGGCAGACGTACAAAGTGCCTTAACAGTCAGATACACGTGTCTTACGCAGTGTCTGGCCCCAGAATAACACACACACTAACGCAGGAACACCTAAATGACACTCACCCCACCCAAATCACCCTTTCACTCAACCCCCAAACCCCAAACACTCCACCGCAATGCATTCACCCCACCCAGCTAAACACTGACCTAGAACACACCATCCAGCTAAACACTGACTCAAAACACACCACCCAGCTAAACACTGACTCAGAACACACCACCCAGCTAAACACTGACTCAGAACACACCACCCAGCTAAACACTGACCCAGAACACACCACCCAGCTAAACACTGACCCAGAACACCCCCCCCCCCAGCTAAACACTGACCCAGAACACCCCCCCCCCCAGCTAAACACTGACTCAGAACACACCACCCAGCTAAACACTGACTCAGAACACACCCCCCAGCTAAACACTGACTCAGAACACACCCCCCAGCTAAACACTGACTCAGAACACACCCCCCAGCTAAACACTGACTCAGAACACCCCCCCCAGCTAAACACTGACTCAGAACACCCCCCCCAGCTAAACACTGACTCAGAACACCCCCCCAGCTAAACACTGACTCAGAACACCCCCCCCCCCAGCTAAACACTGACTCAGAACACCCCCCCCAGCTAAACACTGACTCAGAACACCCCACCCAGCTAAACACTGACTCAGAACACACCACCCAGCTAAACACTGACTCAGAACACACCACCCAGCTAAACACTGACTCAGAACACACCACCCAGCTAAACACTGACTCAGAACACCCCCCCCAGCTAAACACTGACTCAGAACACACCACCCAGCTAAACACTGACTCAGAACACACCACCCAGCTAAACACTGACTCAGAACACACCACCCAGCTAAACACTGACTCAGAACACACCACCAAAGACCCATAACATCCAGAGCAAATTCAGACTCTGTGACGTCATAGTTTTATGACTTGACGACAACCATGCTTGCAAACACGAACACACACACACACACACACACACACACACGCTCATTTCCAGTCACTCAGCTGTCAGTCAGGACTGTTCCAGTCACTCAGCTGTCAGTCAGGACTGTTCCAGTCACTCAGCTGTCAGTCAGGACTGTTCCAGTCACTCAGCTGTCAGTCAGGACTGTTCCAGTCACTCAGCGGTTAATTATTGACATATGAAGTATGTGACCTCTATGGGATGTCTGTGCACCCACCCACACAACCACACAGTTTGGTTGTAGTAGTCTGTCCTGATCTGTCATGTCCTTTGGATGATCCACCACGTTGTTGTCACTCAGCACGTACAACTGATACTCTGATATCACTCATTGGACTGATATTTGAGGTATTGTGGAAAAGCACAATGAATTGAGGGAAACGGTTGGCCACTAGCCAAAAGCACCCAGTTTGTCTGTATCCACGTGACAGGGATATACACTGAACTCCAAAAGTATTGGGACAGTGACCATGTTCGTCCATATAGGGTTCACCGTTTAGAAATTACACCACTTTTTGTACATACTGTTGTCCCCCCATTTTAGGGGACCATAAGTATTGGGACAAATTCACTTCCAGATGCAGAAGTATCATATCCCAAGAAACACTAACCTCTCACCAATACAATAACAGGGGAGGTGTTGAGGGAATGATATCCATGTCTCTGTAGCATTCTCACTCATCATTATCCATGACTCATTCATGATTATCTGGAATCAAAGTAGTATCTACATTCATGTAGAAGTGTTTAGAAACATTTTCTATTCTTATTTACAATAAAAGTAACTCCAAAATTAAGCAATACATGATTTAACATTCATTTCTATTGGGCACAAAATAATCTGAAACACAACCAAAACAAACAGCAAATGCATCCAACA
>NC_138292.1:18350000-18357500 GCF_965601325.2 Salmo salar
TCTCTATCCCCTCACTATCCCTCTATCCCCCTCCCAATCTCTCTACCCCCTCACTATCCCTCTATCCCCCCTCCCGATCTCTCTATCCCCTCACTATCCCTCTATCCCCCTCCCAATCTCTCTATCCCTTCACTATCCCTCTATCCCCCCTCCCGATCTCTCTACCCCCTCACTATCCCTCTATCCCCCCTCCCGATCTCTTTATCCCTTTACTTAAATACTTCCCTTACATCTCCCTAAGTCTGTTAGTCAGGTCTCATAGAGAACACCATCTGTCTGCAGTAAGACCACCATCCTCTCTGGACTTTCTGCATAGAAGGCCAGCATCCCGGAGTCGCCTCTTCACTGTTGACGTTGAATTTAATGAAGCTGCCAGTTGAGGACTTGCGAGGCATCTGTTTCTCAAACTAGACACTCTAATGTACTTGTCCTCTTGCTCAGTTGTGCACCGGGGCCTCCCACTCCTCTTGCTATTCTGGTTAGAGCCAGTTTGCGCTGTTTTGTGAAGAGAGTAGTACACAGTGTTGTACAAGAACTTCAGTTTCTTGGCAATTTCTTGCATGGAATAGCCTTCATTTCTCAGAACAATAATAGACTGACGAGTTTCAGTAGAAAGTTCTTTGTTTCTGTCCATTTTGAGCCTGTAATCGAACCCACAAATGCTGATGCTCCAGATACTCGACTAGTCTAAAGAAGGACAGTTTTATTGCTTCTTTAATCAGGACAACAGATTTCAGCTGTGCTAACATAATTGCAAAAGGGTTTTCTAATGATCAATTAGCCTTTTAAAATGATAAACTTGGATTAGCTAACACAACGTGCCATTGGAACAGAGGAGTGATGGTTGCTGATAATGGGCCTCTGTACACCTATGTAGATATTCCATAGAAAATCTGCAGTTTCCAGCTACAATAGTCATTTACAACATTAACAATGTCTACACTGTATTTCTGATCAATTTGATGTTATTTTAATGGACAAAAAATGTGCTTATCTTTCAAAAACAATAACATTTCTAAGTGGCCCCAAACTTTTGAACGGTAGTTTATATGTACTGAATGAAAATATAAACACAACAGGCAACAATTTCAACGATTTTAATGAGTTACAGTTCATATAAGGAACTCAAGTCAGTTGAAATAAATAAATTAAGCCCTAATCTATGGATTTCACATGACTGGGCAGGGGCGCAGCCATGGGTGGCTCTGGTAGGGGCATAGGCCCACCCACTTGGGAGCCAGGCCCACCCACTGGGGAGCCAAACCCAGCCAATCAGAATTCTTTTTTCCCCCAAAAAGGTTTTAGTATAGAAAGAAAATTTGTCAACACACCTTCCACATCGTTCATTATTTTCCATAGAACGCATACCCCCTCGTGGATTATCCCTTACGTATGGGTGGTCCGGGTAATCTAACCCACTACCCTGCCATTACAAGCACATGCTTCACCAACTGAGCGACAAAGGACCGCAAAGGATTTAGTAAGAGAGCAATCCTTCTATGCTTTAGTAAACGTTTATAAACTCCATTGTTATGATCTCCTGTCCTCTCTGACCTCTAGTATTATTACAAGCCCACTATACTCCACTATGCTTCACTATCCTCCACTATCCTTCACTATCCTCCACTATCCTCCACTATCCTCCACTATCCTCCACTATCCTTCACTATCCTCCACTATCCTCCACTATCCTCCACTATCCTTCACTATACTTCACTATCCTTCACTATCCTTCACTATCCTCCACTATCCTTCACTATCCTCCACTATCCTTCACTATCCTCCACTATCCTTCACTATCCTCCACTATCCTCCACTATCCAACACTATCCTTCACTATCCTTCACTATACTCCACTATCCTTCACTATCCTCCACTATCCTTCACTATCCTCCACTATCCTCCACTATCCTCCACTATCCTTCACTATCCTCCACTATCCTCCACTATCCTTCACTATCCTTCACTATCCTCCACTATACGTCACTATACGCCACTATCCTCCACCATCCTTTACTACTCTCCACTATACGCCACTATACGCCACAATATCCCATCCTCTATCCTTCAATGTCTTTCACTATCCTCCACTATCCTTCACTATCATCCACTATCCTCCACTATCCTTCACTATTCTCCAATATCCTCCGCTATACTCTACCATATGCCACTATCCTCCACTATCCTCCACTATCCTCCACTATCCTCCACTATCCTCCACTATCCTTCACTAAACTTCACTATCCTCCACTATCCTTCACTATCCTCCACTATCCTTCACTATCCTTCACTATCCTCCATTCTCCTCCACCATCCTTTACTACTCTCCACTATATGCCACAATACTCCACTATCCTTCAATGTCCTTCACTATCCTCCACTATCTTCCAATATCCTCCACTATACGTCACTATTCTCCACTATCCTCCACTATCCTTCACTATTCTCCACTATCCTCCACTATCCTCCACTATTCTCCACTATCCTCCACTATCCTCCACTATCCTTCACTATTCTCCACTATCCTCCACTATCCTCCACTATTCTCCACTATCCTCCACTATACTTCACTATTCTCCACTATCCTCCACTATACGTCACTATTCTCCACTATACGTCACTATCCTTCACTATCCTCCACTATCCTACACTATTCTCCACTATCCTCCACTATCCTCCACTATTCTCCACTATCCTCCACTATCCTTCACTATTCTTCACTATCCTCCACTATACTCTACCATTTGCCACTATTCTCCATTATCCTTCACTATCCTTCAATGTCCTTCACTATCCTCCACTATCCTCCAATATCCTCCACTATCCTCCTCTTGCCTTCCCTCTCCTTCACTATCCCCTGCTATCCTCAGCTATCCTCCACTATCCTCCAATATCCTCCACTATCCTCCTCTTGCCTTCCCTCTCCTTCACTATCCTCCGCTATCCTCAGCTATCCTCTGCTATCCTCCACTATCCTCCACTATCCTTCAATGTTCTTCACTATCCTCCACTATCATTCCCTATCCTTCACTGTTCTTCACTATCCTTCAATGTCCTCCACTATCCTTCACTGTCAACTTGTCTTCATGCCAACAGTTTAACTAGTGTGACCTAACCACAGTGCATCAGTATTTGTTAGCTCAGTAGAGAATCCCAAAGACAACAGGAACATGATGAACACATACATCTGCCAAGGATAAACCTCCCAAACTCGTGTGTGTGTGTGTGTGTGTGTGTGTGTGTGTGTGTGGTGTGTGTGTGTGTGTGTGTGTGTGTGTGTGTGTGTGTGTGTGTGTGTGTGTGTGTGTGTGTGTGTGTGTGTGTGTGTGTGTGTGTAATGCACTAGACATCATTACCTCCCACTGGCGTAATTTAGAATAACATCTATTCGCCATGACAACAGCAGCCTGTTCCAAGCATACACATACGCACAAACACGTACACACACGTAAACACACACACACATGCATAAACATGCAAACACACACACCTCCTGCACAGTGCATATCAATCATGACTGGAATCTCACTAACTTGTCTTCCAGAGAAACTCCCTCTGACACAAACAGTCAGAGCTGGAACAGCACCCTGTTCACTGGGCCTAGAGGGAGATTATTCCTTCATGGGGGGAGGGGCGGGGGGGGCGGGGGGGGGGGGAGGGACAGCCCCTGACACAGAGAAAGTGGTAGACTGAGTGTGTTCTTTTTAATCAAGCAGATGCTTACGCAATAAGATACACTCTGCCAATATACCAGCCTAACAAACTAACAACAGAGATGGAGAGAGAGACAGAGAGAGAGAGACAGAAAGAGAGAGAAAGAAAGACAGAAAGAGAGAGAGAGGGAGAGAGAGAGAAAGAGAGGGCGCGCGAGAGAGAGAGAGCAGAAAACCAGAGTACGAGTAAACAGAGGAATGGAAAAGGGGAGAAAGAGAAAGATAAATAGGAGAGGACACACAGTCTGAAAAAAAAAAACTCTGTAAGGGCCAACAAGCTTTTGACCTTTACATATACTGCAGTCTTAGTTAGGCTGAATGGTATGTATGTCAGTCTGTGTGTTGTGCAAACGAGCATGGACTGGGCTATATTTGGAGGAGGACCAAGATGTGTGTATGTATTTACTGTAGGGAATATCAGTGACACCCATGCGTGGTCTTTGTAGATATCTGTAATATTAACACCCCAGTTTGAATATCAGTCGTGAACAGCATTGACCAAATGTTTCTACTGGTATATTAGTGTAAATGACAACAATATGCCTCTTCAATGTCTTTAAAAGACTTTACACTGGATCTAGATGCTAGAACCCTTTCCACACATGGTTCTACATGGAACACAAAAGGGTTCTACCTGGAACCAAAAAGTGTTCTACCTGGAACCAAAAAGGATTATCCTATGGGGACAGCTGAAGAACCACTTAGAACCCCTTTTTTCTAAGAGTGTAGCGTCGGCTAGAGGAGTTTGGCACTACAGTACCAGCCTTGCCAAGACTCAAGATATCAAGGTAAAGGTCAGCCTGATTGCAGATCTGATGTGTGGGCAAAAAAACCTGCAGATATCCACAGTCAAATAAAACACATTTGAAATGGAACTAGTTTACTGCAGCATAGCTCACCTCTGACTCCATAATTTTTCGATGATGTGCCAAGGTACCTGTTTGGTCCTGGCTCTCTCTCTCTCACACACACAGGCACACACACACATACTGTACACACACACACACACACACACACACACACACACACACACACACACACACACACACACACACACACACACACACACACACACACACACACACACACACACACACACACACACACACACACACACACACACACACACACACACACACCATGACTGTCCTAACTGGAATCATGGTCATCTCTAGGAATAAGACCAGGGGTTACTATTTCAGTGGAAACCTGAGACCTGACAGAGACTCATTGTCCGTCCGTGTGTGTGTGTGTGTGTGTGTGTGTGTGTGTGTGTGTGTGTGTGTGTGTGTGTGTGTGTGTGTGTGTGTGTGTGTGTGTTTCAGAATGTCTGTGGCTGTCTGAGTCACATTGTGTTGCCACTTTAAGACAACGACCATATCCGATCTCTCTCTCTCTCTTTCTGTCTTTTCTTCTGTGGGAGGATGGGAAATCAATACTCAGCATTCTGGATGAGGTTGTGACCAGGTCACTATGTTTAGGCTTGGTTTTGAGAAATGACAACACACACACACACACACACACATGCTCACGCACACACACGTAAGCACACAGAAATACACACTTAAACAAACACGCACGCACACACACAAATAGATACATGTTTCGTTAACAACTATAAACACGCATACACAGATTCCTTTGCACACTAACATCAATTATGTTTGGACTTGTTTTTGAGAAATGACAACACACACACACACATCCACCCACACACACACTTGGATGCTGCCAGCCACACCTCGCCCCCGTAGATTACATATCAGCCCATCTGGGATCACTGAGGCTGTTGATGAACAGAGGACTAACACCAGGAGAAGAGGAGGATAGGAGGAGAGAGGGGGAGAAGGGGAGCAATAGATGAGGGGGGAGAGAGACGAAAGAGAGAAAGAAAGAAAGAAAGAAAGAGAGAGAGAGAAAGAGAGATGAAGAGATGTGATACTAGGTTAGAACAGTTTAGGCCAAAGAGTCCAGAGGAGAGGAAGGACAGAGAGCAGAATAAACAGATGAACAGATATACAGAAGACAGGAGAGGAAGGACAGAGAACAGATGAACAGAATGAACAGATGAACAGAAGACAGGAGAGGAAGGACAGAGAACAGATGAACAGATGAACAGAAGACAGGAGAGGAAGGACAGAGAACAGAATGAACAGATGAACAGAAGAGAGGAGAGGAAGGACAGAGAGCAGATGAACAGAATGAACAGATGAACAGAAGACAGGAGAGGAAGGACAGAGAGCAGATGAACAGAATGAACAGATGAACAGAAGACAGGAGAGGAAGGACAGAGAACAGAATGAACAGATGAACAGAAGAGAGGAGAGGAAGGACAGAGAACAGATGAACAGATGAACAGAAGACAGGAGAGGAAGGACAGAGAGCAGATGAACAGAATGAACAGATGAACAGAAGACAGGAGAGGAAGGACAGAGAACAGATGAACAGATGAACAGAAGAGAGGAGAGGAAGGACAGAGAGCAGATGAACAGAATGAACAGATGAACAGAAGACAGGAGAGGAAGGACAGAGAACAGATGAACAGATGAACAGAAGAGAGGAGAGGAAGGACAGATGAACAGAATGAACAGATGAACAGAAGACAGGAGAGGAAGGACAGAGAGCAGAATGAACAGATGAACAGAAGAGAGGAGAGGAAGGACAGAGAGCAGAATAAACAGATGAAAAGAAGACAGGAGAGGAAGGACAGAGAACAGATGAACAGATGAACAGAAGACAGGAGAGGAAGGACAGAGAACAGATGAACAGAATGAACAGATGAACAGAAGACAGGAGAGGAAGGACAGAGAACAGAATAAACAGATGAACAGATGAACAGAAGAGAGGAGAGGAAGGACAGAGAACAGATGAACAGATGAACAGAAGACAGGAGAGGAAGGACAGAGAACAGAATGAACAGATGAAAAGAAAGCGGAAGAGAGACAGAAGTTACGAGAGAGAAAGAGATAGCTGTAGATGATAATGAAGCCAGGTGTATAGCTGAATGAGTTAGTGGACCCTCTGGTCTATGACCATAGATGCTGCCAGTGATGACTTTGTTAGGAGGGATGATCTAAGTGCTTTAGTGGGAGGTACACAGCTACGAGGGACGACAGAAGGGAAGTGTGCCTGTTGAATGGGTTAGTTAATGATTGGTGTGTGTGAACAAAGACACAGCATCGAGCCAGAGGGGTTCAGTTTGTTAACTCAACCATGTAGACCCCTTGGTTATACCATATAACCCATACTGACACACACGTGTCTGTGTGTGTGTGTGTGTGTGTGTGTGTGTGTGTGTGTGTGTGTGTGTGTGTGTGTGTGTGTGTGTGTGTGTGTGTGTGTGTGTGTGTGTGTGTGTGTGTGTGTGTGTGTGTGTGTGTATAGGCTTCTAGTTAGGCATTATGTGTGTCAGTTAGTATCACTATTTGCCCCCTGCAGAATGCCATGTGGACACATGGAGCACTATTGAGCAGGTGTGTGCCTCACAGCGGGTGAATTGGGACCACCTGTATGCAGATGAATAGGGCTGAATGGATTCCTTTGTCCTGCCAGAAAAGGAACAGCTTGCCGGAGTGTGCCGATATGAGACAGGGTCAGGGGATAAAGACAGACTCTGAAAATCTGTTGGGATCACTGGGTTACATCTTCTATCTGTCCAATAGTGCTGATATGTGAAGAAAAAATACACTGTACGGTAAAACTTTTAGAAGGACGTACAGTAACATAAATCTCTCTTTACGATGTCCATAAAATGTTAGCTAGAGTTGTATTATTGTAATAGAGCAGG
>NC_138292.1:18362500-18435000 GCF_965601325.2 Salmo salar
ATCATTACTACTACTACTACCACCATCAGCATTACTACTACTACTACCAACATCATCATTACTACTACTACTACCACCATCATCATTACTACTACTACCACCATCATCATTACTACTACTACTACCAACATCATCATTAATACTACTACTACAATCATCATTAATACTACTACTACCATCATCATCATTACTACTACTACTACCACCATCATCATTACTACTACTACTACCGCCATCATCATTACTATTTCTACTACTACCACCATCATCATTACTACTACTACCACCATCATCATTACTACTACTACTACCAACATCATCATTACTACTACCACCATCATCATTACTACTACTACCACCATCATCATTACTACTACTAACACCATCATCATTACTACTACTACTACCACCATCATCATTACTACTACTACTACCACCATCACCATTACTACTACTACTACCATCATCATTACTACTACTACTACCACCATCATCATTAATACTACTACAAGTACCATCATCATTACTACTACTACAACTACCATCATCATTAATACTACTACAACTACCATCATCACTAATACTACTACTAACACCATCATCATTACTACTACTACTACCACCATCATCATTACTACTACTACTACCATCATCATTACTACTACTACTACCACCATCATCACTAATACTACTACTAACACCATCATCATTACTACTACTACTACCATCATCATTACTACTACTACTACCATCATCATCATTACTACTACTACTACTACCACCATCATCATTACTACTACTACAACTACCGTCATCATTACTACTACTACGACTACCGTCATCATCATTACTACTACTACTACCATCATCATTACTACTACTACAACTACCGTCAGCATTACTACTACTACTACTATCATCATCATCATTACTACTACTACTACCACCATCATCATTAACACTACTACTACCACCATCATCATTACTACTACTACTACTACCACCATCATCATTACTACTACTACTACCACCATCATCATTAATACTACTACTACCACCATCATCATTACTACTACTACAACTACCGTCATCATTACTACTACTACGACTACCATCATCATCATTACTACTACTACTACCATCATCATTACTACTACTACAACTACCGTCAGCATTACTACTACTACTACTATCATCATCATCATTACTACTACTACTACCACCATCATCATTAACACTACTACTACCACCATCATCATTACTACTACTACTACTACCACCATCATCATTACTACTACTACTACCACCATCATCATTAATACTACTACTACCACCATCATCATTACTACTACTACTACCACCATCATCATTACTACTACTACCACCATCATCATTACTACTACTACTACCACAATCATCATTACTACCACCATCATTACTACAACTACTATCATCATCATCATTACTACTACTACTACCACCATCATCATTAACACTACTACTACCACCATCATCATTACTACTACTACTACCACCATCATCATTACTACTACTACTACTACCATCATCATTACTACTACTACTACCACCATCATCATTACTACCACTACTACCACCATCATCATTACTACCACTACTACTACCATCATCATTAATACTACTACTACCACCATCATCATTACTACCACTACTACTACCATCATCATTACTACTACTACTACTACCATCATCATTACTACTACTACTACCATCATCATCATTACTACCACTTCAACTACCACCATCATTACTTCTACAACTACCATATATATATATATAGCCCTTACATCAGCTGATATCTCAAAGTGCTGTACAGAAACCCAGCCTAAAACCCCAAACAGCAAGCAAGGCAGGTGTAGAAGCACGGTGGCTAGGAAAAACGCCCTAGAAAGGCCAAAACCTAGGAAGAAACCTAGAGAGGAACCAGGCTATGAAGGGTGGCCAGTCCTCTTCTGGCTGTGCAGGGTGGAGATTATAACAGCACATGGCCTAGATGTTCAAATGTTCACCAGCATCATTACTACTACTACTACTACCATCATCATTACTACTACTACTACCACCATCATCATTACTACTACTACTACCATCATCATTACTACTACTACTACTATCATCATCATTACAACAACTACTACCACCATCATCATTACTACAACTACTACCACCATCATCATTACTACTACTACTACCACCATCATCATTACTACAACTACAACTACCATCACCATTACTACTACTACTACCACATCATCATTACTACTACTACTACCACCATCATCATTACTACAACTACTACCACCATCATCATTACTACAACTACTACCACCATCATCATTACTACTACTACTACCACCATCATCATTACTACAACTACAACTACCATCACCATTACTACTACTACTACCACATCATCATTACTACTACTACTGCCACCATCATCATTACTACTACTACTACCACCATCATCATTACTACTACTACTACTACCACCATCATCATTACTACTACTAACACCATCATCATTACTACTACTACTACCACCATCATCATTACTACTACTACTACCACCATCACCATTACTACTACTACTACCATCATCATTACTACTACTACTACCACCATCATCATTAATACTACTACAACTACCATCATCATTACTACTACTACAACTACCATCATCATTAATACTACTACAACTACCATCATCACTAATACTACTACTAACACCATCATCATTACTACTACTACTACCACCATCATCATTACTACTACTACTACTACCATCATCATTACTACTACTACTACCATCATCATTACTACTACTACTACTACCACCAGCATCTTTACTACTACTACTACTACCATCATCATCATTACTACTACTACAACTACCATCATCATTAATACTACTACAACTACCATCATCATTAATACTACTACTACTACCATCATCATTACTACCACTACTACCACCATCATCATTACTACTACTACTACCACCATCATCATTACTACTACTACCACCATCATCATTACTACTACTACAACTACCGTCATCATTACTACTACTACGACTACCATCATCATCATTACTACTACTACTACCATCATCATTACTACTACTACAACTACCGTCAGCATTACTACTACTACTACTATCATCATCATCATTACTACTACTACTACCACCATCATCATTAAAATTACTACTACCACCATCATCATTACTACTACTACTACTACCACCATCATCATTACTACTACTACTACCACCATCATCATTAATACTACTACTACCACCATCATCATTACTACTACTACAACTACCGTCATCATTACTACTACTACTACCATCATCATCATTAACACTACTACTACCACCATCATCATTACTACTACTACTACTACCACCATCATCATTACTACTACTACTACCACCATCATCATTAATACTACTACTACCACCATCATCATTACTACTACTACTACCACCATCAGCATTACTACTACTACTACCAACATCATCATTACTACTACTACTACCACCATCATCATTACTACTACTACCACCATCATCATTACTACTACTACTACCAACATCATCATTAATACTACTACTACCATCATCATTACTACTACTACTACTATCATCATCATTACAACAACTACTACCACCATCATCATTACTACAACTACTACCACCATCATCATTACTACTACTACTACCACCATCATCATTACTACAACTACAACTACCATCACCATTACTACTACTACTACCACATCATCATTACTACTACTACTACCACCATCATCATTACTACTACTACTACCACCATCATCATTACTACTACTACTACCATCATCATTACTACTACTACTACTATCATCATCATTACAACAACTACTACCACCATCATCATTACTACAACTACTACCACCATCATCATTACTACTACTACTACCACCATCATCATTACTACTACTACTACCACCATCATCATTACTACTACTACTACAACCATCATCATTACTACTGCTACTACCATCATCATTACTACTACTACTACTATCATCATCATTACAACAACTACTACCACCATCATCATTACTACAACTACTACCACCATCATCATTACTACTACTACTACCACCATCATCATTACCACTACAACTACCACCATCATTACTTCTACAACTACCATATATATATATATAGCCCTTACATCAGCTGATATCTCAAAGTGCTGTACAGAAACCCAGCCTAAAACCCCAAACAGCAAGCAATGCAGGTGTAGAAGCACGGTGGCTAGGAAAAACGCCCTAGAAAGGCCAAAACCTAGGAAGAAACCTAGAGAGGAACCAGGCTATGAAGGGTGGCCAGTCCTCTTCTGGCTGTGCAGGGTGGAGATTATAACAGCACATGGCCTAGATGTTCAAATGTTCACCAGCATCATTACTACTACTACTACTACCATCATCATTACTACTACTACTACCACCATCATCATTACTACTACTACTACCATCATCATTACTACTACTACCACTATCATCATCATTACAACAACTACTACCACCATCATCATTACTACAACTACTACCACCATCATCATTACTACTACTACTACCACCATCATCATTACTACTACTACTACCACCATCATCATTACTACTACTACTACCATCATCATTACTACTACTACTACTATCATCATCATTACAACAACTACTACCACCATCATATTACTACAACTACTACCACCATCATCATTACTACTACTACTACCACCATCATCATTACTACTACTACTACCACCATCATCATTACTACAACTACAACTACCATCATCATTACTACTACTACTACCACCATCATCATTACTACTACTACTACCACCATCATCATTACTACTACTACTACTACCACCATCATCATTACTACTACTACTACTACCACCATCATCATTACTACTACTAACACCATCATCATTACTACTACTACTACCACCATCATCATTACTACTACTACTACCACCATCACCATTACTACTACTACTACCATCATCATTACTACTACTACTACCACCATCATCATTAATACTACTACAACTACCATCATCATTACTACTACTACAACTACCATCATCATTAATACTACTACAACTACCATCATCACTAATACTACTACTAACACCATCATCATTACTACTACTACTACCACCATCATCATTACTACTACTACTACTACCATCAGCATTACTACTACTACTACCATCATCATTACTACTACTACTACTACCACCAGCATCTTTACTACTACTACTACTACCATCATCATCATTACTACTACTACAACTACCATCATCATTAATACTACTACAACTACCATCATCATTAATACTACTACTACTACCATCATCATTACTACCACTACTACCACCATCATCATTACTACTACTACTACCACCATCATCATTACTACTACTACCACCATCATCATTACTACTACTACAACTACCGTCATCATTACTACTACTACGACTACCATCATCATCATTACTACTACTACTACCATCATCATTACTACTACTACAACTACCGTCAGCATTACTACTACTACTACTATCATCATCATCATTACTACTACTACTACCACCATCATCATTAAAATTACTACTACCACCATCATCATTACTACTACTACTACTACCACCATCATCATTACTACTACTACTACCACCATCATCATTAATACTACTACTACCACCATCATCATTACTACTACTACAACTACCGTCATCATTACTACTACTACGACTACCATCATCATCATTACTACTACTACTACCATCATCATTACTACTACTACAACTACCGTCAGCATTACTACTACTACTACTATCATCATCATCATTACTACTACTACTACCACCATCATCATTAACACTACTACTACCACCATCATCATTACTACTACTACTACTACCACCATCATCATTACTACTACTACTACCACCATCATCATTAATACTACTACTACCACTATCATCATTACTACTACTACTACCACCATCAGCATTACTACTACTACTACCAACATCATCATTACTACTACTACTACCACCATCATCATTACTACTACTACCACCATCATCATTACTACTACTACTACCAACATCATCATTAATACTACTACTACAATCATCATTAATACTACTACTACCATCATCATCATTACTACTACTACTACCACCATCATCATTACTACTACTACTACCGCCATCATCATTACTATTTCTACTACTACCACCATCATCATTACTACTACTACCACCATCATCATTACTACTACTACTACTACCACCATCATCATTACTACTACTACCACCATCATCATTACTACTACTACTACCACCATCATCATTACTACTACCACCATCATCATTACTACTACTACCACCATCATCATTACTACTACTAACACCATCATCATTACTACTACTACTACCACCATCATCATTACTACTACTACTACCACCATCACCATTACTACTACTACTACCATCATCATTACTACTACTACTACCACCATCATCATTAATACTACTACAAGTACCATCATCATTACTACTACTACAACTACCATCATCATTAATACTACTACAACTACCATCATCACTAATACTACTACTAACACCATCATCATTACTACTACTACTACCACCATCATCATTACTACTACTACTACCATCATCATTACTACTACTACTACCACCATCATCACTAATACTACTACTAACACCATCATCATTACTACTACTACTACCATCATCATTACTACTACTACTACTACCACCATCATCATTACTACTACTACAACTACCGTCATCATTACTACTACTACGACTACCGTCATCATCATTACTACTACTACTACCATCATCATTACTACTACTACAACTACCGTCAGCATTACTACTACTACTACTATCATCATCATCATTACTACTACTACTACCACCATCATCATTAACACTACTACTACCACCATCATCATTACTACTACTACTACTACCACCATCATCATTACTACTACTACTACCACCATCATCATTAATACTACTACTACCACCATCATCATTACTACTACTACAACTACCGTCATCATTACTACTACTACGACTACCATCATCATCATTACTACTACTACTACCATCATCATTACTACTACTACAACTACCGTCAGCATTACTACTACTACTACTATCATCATCATCATTACTACTACTACTACCACCATCATCATTAACACTACTACTACCACCATCATCATTACTACTACTACTACTACCACCATCATCATTACTACTACTACTACCACCATCATCATTAATACTACTACTACCACCATCATCATTACTACTACTACTACCACCATCATCATTACTACTACTACCACCATCATCATTACTACTACTACTACCACAATCATCATTACTACCACCATCATTACTACTACTACTATCATCATCATCATTACTACTACTACTACCACCATCATCATTAACACTACTACTACCACCATCATCATTACTACTACTACTACCACCATCATCATTACTACTACTACAACCATCATCATTAATACTACTACTACCACCATCATCATTACTACTACTACTACCACCACCATCATTACTACTACTACTACCACCATCATCATGACTACTACTACTACCACCATCATCATTACTACTACTACTACCACCATCATCATTACTACCATCATCATTACTACTACTACTACCACCATCATCATTACTACTACTACTACTACCATCATCATTACTACTACTACTACCACCATCATCATTACTACCACTACTACCACCATCATCATTACTACCACTACTACTACCATCATCATTAATACTACTACTACCACCATCATCATTACTACCACTACTACTACCATCATCATTACTACTACTACTACTACCATCATCATTACTACTACTACTACCATCATCATCATTACTACCACTACAACTACCACCATCATTACTTATACAACTACCATATATATATATATAGCCCTTACATCAGCTGATATCTCAAAGTGCTGTACAGAAACCCAGCCTAAAACCCCAAACAGCAAGCAATGCAGGTGTAGAAGCACGGTGGCTAGGAAAAACGCCCTAGAAAGGCCAAAACCTAGGAAGAAACCTAGAGAGGAACCAGGCTATGAAGGGTGGCCAGTCCTCTTCTGGCTGTGCAGGGTGGAGATTATAACAGCACATGGCCTAGATGTTCAAATGTTCACCAGCATCATTACTACTACTACTACTACCATCATCATTACTACTACTACTACCACCATCATCATTACTACTACTACTACCATCATCATTACTACTACTACTACTATCATCATCATTACAACAACTACTACCACCATCATCATTACTACAACTACTACCACCATCATCATTACTACTACTACTACTACCATCATCATTACTACAACTACAACTACCATCACCATTACTACTACTACTACCACATCATCATTACTACTACTACTACCACCATCATCATTACTACTACTACTACCACCATCATCATTACTACTACTACTACCATCATCATCATTACTACTACTACTACTACCATCATCATTACTACTACTACTACCACCATCATCATTACTACAACTACAACTACCATCATCATTACTACTACTACCACTATCATCATCATTACAACAACTACTACCACCATCATCATTACTACAACTACTACCACCATCATCATTACTACTACTACTACCACCATCATCATTACTACTACTACTACCACCATCATCATTACTACTACTACTACCATCATCATTACTACTACTACTACTATCATCATCATTACAACAACTACTACCACCATCATCATTACTACAACTACTACCACCATCATCATTACTACTACTACTACCACCATCATCATTACTACTACTACTACCACCATCATCATTACTACAACTACAACTACCATCATCATTACTACAACTACTACCACCATCATCATTACTACTACTACTGCCACCATCATCATTACTACTACTACTACCACCATCATCATTACTACTACTACTACTACCATCATCATTACTACTACTACTACCACCATCATCATTACTACAACTACAACTACCATCATCATTACTACTACTACTACCACATTATCATTACTACTACTACTACCACCATCATCATTAGTACTAATACTACCACCATCATCATTACTACTACTACTACTACCATCATCATTACTACTACTACTACCACCATCATCATTACTACTACTAGTACCACCATCATCATTACTACAACTACACCTACCATCATGATTACTACTTCTATTACCACATCATCATTACTACTACTACCATCATCATCATTACTACTACTACAACAACTACCATCATCATTACTACTACTACTACCACCACCATCATCATTACTACTACTACTACCACCATCATCATTACTACTACTGCTACCACCATCATCATTATTACTACGACTACCACCATCATCATGACTACTACTACAATTACCATCATCATTACTACTACTACTACTACTACCACCATCATCATTACTACAACTACAGCTACCATCATCATTACTACTACTATTACCACATCATCATTACTACTACTACTACCACCATCATCATTACTACTACTACTACCACCATCATCATTACTACTACTACTACCGCCATCATCATTACTACTACTACTACTACCACCATCATCATTACTACTACTACCACCATCATCATTACTACTACTACTACCACCATCAGCATTACTACTACTACTACCAACATCATCATTACTACTACTACTCCCACCATCATCATTACTACTACTACCACCATCATCATTACTACTACTACTACCAACATCATCATTAATACTACTACTACCATCATCATTAATACTACTACTACCATCATCATCATTACTACTACTACTACCACAATCATCATTACTACTACTACCACCATCACCATTACTACTACTACTACCACCATCATCATTACTACTACTACTACCACCATCATCATTACTACTACTACTACTACCTCCATCATCATTACTACTACTAACACCATCATCATTACTACTACTACTACCACCATCATCATTACTACTACTACTACCACCATCACCATTACTACTACTACTACCATCATCATTACTACTACTACTACCACCATCATCATTAATACTACTTCAACTACCATCATCATTACTACTACTACAACTACCATCATCATTAATACTACTACAACTACCATCATCACTAATACTACTACTAACACCATCATCATTACTACTACTACTACCACCATCATCATTACTACTACTACTACCATCATCATTACTACTACTACTACCACCATCAAAACTAATACTACTACTAACACCATCATCATTACTACTACTACTACCACCATCAACATTACTACTACTACTACCATCATCATTACTACTACTACTACCATCATCATCATTACTACTACTACTACCACCAGCATCTTTACTACTACTACTACTACCATCATCATCATTACTACTACTACAACTACCATCATCATTAATACTACTACAACTACCATCATCATTAATACTACTACTACTACTACCATCATCATTACTACCACTACTACCACCATCATCATTACTACTACTACTACTACCACCATCATCATTACTACTACTACTAACACCATCATCATTAATACTACTACTACCACCATCATCATTACTACTACTACTACCACCATCATCATTACTACTACTACTACCACCATCATCATTACTACTACTACTACCACAATCATCATTACTACCACCATCATTACTACTACTACTACTATCATCATCATCATTACTACTACTACTACCACCATCATCATTAACACTACTACTACCATCATCATCATTACTACTACTACTACTACCACCATCATCATTAATACTACTACTACCACCATCATCATTACTACTACTACTACCACCATCATCCTTACTACTACTACTACCACCATAATCATTACTACTACTACTACCACCATCATCATTACTACTACTACTACCACCATCATCTATACTACCATCATCATTACTACTACTACTACCACCATCATCATTACTACTACTACTACTACCATCATCATTACTACTACTACTACCACCATCATCATTACAACCACTACTACCACCATCATCATTACTACCACTACTACTACCATCATCATTAATACTACTACTACCACCATCATCATTACTACCACTACTACCACCATCATCATTACTACCACTACTACTACCATCATCATTACTACTACTACTACTACCATCATCATTACTACTACTACTACCATCATCATCATTACTACCACTACAACTACCACCATCATTACTTCTACAACTACCATATAAATATATATAGCCCTTACATCAGCTGATATCTCAAAGTGCTGTACAGAAACCCAGCCTAAAACCCCAAACAGCAAGCAATGCAGGTGTAGAAGCACAGTGGCTAGGAAAAACTCCCTAGAAAGGCCAAAACCTAGGAAGAAACCTAGAGAGGAACCAGGCTATGAAGGGTGGCCAGTCCTCTTCTGGATGTGCCGGGTGGAGATTATAACAGCACATGGCCTAGATGTTCAAATGTTCTCCAGCATCATTACTACTACTACTACTACCATCATCATTAATACTACTACTACCACCATCATCATTACTACCACTACTACTACCATCATCATTACTACTACTACTACCACCATCATCATTACTACTACTACTACCATCATCATTACTACTACTACTATTATCATCATCATTACAACAACTACTACCACCATCATCATTACTACAACTACTACCACCATCATCATTACTACTACTACTACCACCATCATCATTACTACTACTACTACCACCATCATCATTACTACAACTACAACTACCATCATCATTACTACTACTACTACCACATCATCATTACTACTACTACTACCACCATCATCATTACTACTACTACTACCAACATCATCATTACTACTACTACTACCACCATCATCATTACTACTACTACTACCACCATCATCATTACTACTACTACTACCACCATCATCATTACTACAACTACAACTACCATCATCATTACTACTACTACTACCACATTATCATTACTACTACTACTACCATCATCATTACTACTACTACTACTACTATCATCATCATTACAACAACTACTACCACCATCATCATTACTACAACTACTACCACCATCATCATTACTACTACTACTACCACCATCATCATTACTACTACTACTACCACCATCATCATTACTACAACTACAACTACCATCATCATTACTACTACTACTACCACATCATCATTACTACTACTACTACCACCATCATCATTACTACTACTACTACCACCATCATCATTACTACTACTACTACCACCATCATCATTACTACTACTACTACCACCATAATCATTACTACTACTACTACCACCATAATCATTACTACTACTACTACCACCATCATCATTACTACCATCATCATTACTACTACTACTACCACCATCATCATTACTACTACTACTACTACCATCATCATTACTACTACTACTACCACCATCATCATTACAACCACTACTACCACCATCATCATTACTACCACTACTACTACCATCATCATTAATACTACTACTACCACCATCATCATTACTACCACTACTACCACCATCATCATTACTACTACTACTACTACCAGCATCATTAATACTACTACTACCACCATCATACTTACTACCACTACTACTACCATCATCATTACTACTACTACTACCATCATCATTACTACTACTACTACCATCATCATCATTGCTACCACTACAACTACTACCATCATTACTTCTACAACTACCATTTAAATATATATAGCCCTTACATCAGCTGATATCTCAA
The DNA here is from genome assembly GCF_965601325.2 of Salmo salar. Classification (NCBI taxonomy): domain Eukaryota; kingdom Metazoa; phylum Chordata; class Actinopteri; order Salmoniformes; family Salmonidae; genus Salmo; species Salmo salar. The sequence continues at coordinate 18,375,610 of NC_138292.1, forward strand.
AGTCCTGTACAGAAACCCAGCCTAAAACCCCAAACAGCAAGCACTGCAGGTGTAGAAGCACGGTGGCTAGGAAAAACGCCCTAGAAAGGCCAAAACCTAGGAAGAAACCTAGAGAGGAACCAGGCTATGAAGGGTGGCCAGTCCTCTTCTGGCTGTGCAGGGTGGAGATTATAACAGCACATGGCCTAGATGTTCAAATGTTCACCAGCATCATTACTACTACTACTACTACCATCATCATTACTACTACTACTACCACCATCATCATTACTACTACTACTACCATCATCATTACTACTACTACTACTATCATCATCATTACAACAACTACTACCACCATCATCATTACTACAACTACTACCACCATCATCATTACTACTACTACTACCACCATCATCATTACTACTACTACTACCACCATCATCATTACTACAACTACAACTACCATCATCATTACTACTACTACTACCACATCATCATTACTACTACTACTACCACCATCATCATTACTACTACTACTACCACCATCATCATTACTACTACTAATACCATCATCATTACTACTACTACTACTATCATCATCATTACAACAACTACTACCACCATCATCATTACTACTACTACTACCACCATCATCATTACTACAACTACAACTACCATCATCATTACTACTACTACTACCACATCATCATTACTACTACTACTACCACCATCATCATTACTACTACTACTGCCACCATCATCATTACTACTACTACTACCACCATCATCATTACTACTACTACTACTACCATCATCATTACTACTACTACTACCACCATCATCATTACTACAACTACAACTACCATCATCATTACTACTACTACTACCACATTATCATTACTACTACTACTACCACCATCATCATTAGTAGTAATACTACCACCATCATCATTACTACTACTACTACTACCATCATCATTACTACTACTACTACCACCATCATCATTACTACTACTACTACCACCATCATCATTACTACAACTACAACTACCATCATCATTACTATTTCTATTACCACATCATCATTACTACTACTACCATCATCATCATTACTACTACTACAACAACTACCATCATCATTACTACTACTACTACCACCACCATCATCATTACTACTACTACTACCACCATCATCATTACTACTACTGCTACCACCATCATCATTATTACTACGACTACCACCATCATCATGACTACTACTACAACTACCATCATCATTACTACTACTACTACCACCATCATCATTACTACAACTACAACTACCATCATCATTACTACTACTATTACCACATCATCATTACTACTACTACTACCACCATCATCATTACTACTACTACTACCACCATCATCATTACTACTACTACTACTGCCATCATCATTACTACTACTACTACTACCACCATCATCATTACTACTACTACTACCACCATCATCATTACTACTACTACTACCACCATCATCATTACTACAACTACAACTACCATCATCATTACTACTACTACTACCACATCATCATTACTACTACTACTACCACCATCATCATTACTACTACTACTACCACCATCATCATTACTACTACTAATACCATCATCATTACTACTACTACTACTATCATCATCATTACAACAACTACTACCACCATCATCATTACTACAACTACTACCACCATCATCATTACTACTACTACTACCACCATCATCATTACTACTACTACTACCACCATCATCATTACTACAACTACAACTACCATCATCATTACTACTACTACTACCACATCATCATTACTACTACTACTACCACCATCATCATTACTACTACTACTGCCACCATCATCATTACTACTACTACTACCACCATCATCATTACTACTACTACTACTACCATCATCATTACTACTACTACTACCACCATCATCATTACTACAACTACAACTACCATCATCATTACTACTACTACTACCACATTATCATTACTACTACTACTACCACCATCATCATTAGTAGTAATACTACCACCATCATCATTACTACTACTACTACTACCATCATCATTACTACTACTACTACCACCATCATCATTACTACTACTACTACCACCATCATCATTACTACAACTACAACTACCATCATCATTACTATTTCTATTACCACATCATCATTACTACTACTACCATCATCATCATTACTACTACTACAACAACTACCATCATCATTACTACTACTACTACCACCACCATCATCATTACTACTACTACTACCACCATCATCATTACTACTACTGCTACCACCATCATCATTATTACTACGACTACCACCATCATCATGACTACTACTACAACTACCATCATCATTACTACTACTACTACCACCATCATCATTACTACAACTACAACTACCATCATCATTACTACTACTATTACCACATCATCATTACTACTACTACTACCACCATCATCATTACTACTACTACTACCACCATCATCATTACTACTACTACTACTGCCATCATCATTACTACTACTACTACTACCACCATCATCATTACTACTACTACCACCATCATCATTACTACTACTACTACCACCATCAGCATTACTACTACTACTACCAACATCATCATTACTACTACTACTACCACCATCATCATTACTACTACTACCACCATCATCATTACTACTACTACTACCAACATCATCATTAATACTACTACTACCATCATCATTAATACTACTACTACCATCATCATCATTACTACTACTACTACCACCATCATCATTACTACTACTACCACCATCATCATTACTACTACTACTACCACCATCATCATTACTACTACTACCACCATCATCATTACTACTACTACTACTACCACCATCATCATTACTACTACTAACACCATCATCATTACTACTACTACTACCACCATCATCATTACTACTACTACTACCACCATCACCATTACTACTACTACTACCATCATCATTACTACTACTACTACCACCATCATCATTAATACTACTTCAACTACCATCATCATTACTACTACTACAACTACCATCATCATTAATACTACTACAACTACCATCATCACTAATACTACTACTAACACCATCATCATTACTACTACTACTACCACCATCATCATTACTACTACTACTACCATCATCATTACTACTACTACTACCACCATCAAAACTAATACTACTACTAACACCATCATCATTACTTCTACTACTACCACCATCATCATTACTACTACTACTACCATCATCATTACTACTACTACTACCATCATCATCATTACTACTACTACTACCACCAGCATCTTTACTACTACTACTACTACCATCATCATCATTACTACTACTACAACTACCATCATCATTAATACTACTACAACTACCATCATCATTAATACTACTACTACTACTACCATAATCATTACTATCACTACTACCACCATCATCATTACTACTACTACTACTACCACCATCATCATTACTACTACTACTACCACCATCATCATTAATACTACTACTACCACCATCATCATTACTACTACTACTACCACCATCATCATTACTACTACTACTACCACCATCATCATTACTACTACTACTACCACAATCATCATTACTACCACCATCATTACTACTACTACTACTATCATCATCATCATTACTACTACTACTACCACCATCATCATTACTACCATCATCATTACTACTACTACTACCACCATCATCATTACTACTACTACTACTACCATCATCATTACTACTACTACTACCACCATCATCATTACAACCACTACTACCACCATCATCATTACTACTACTACTACCACCATCATCATTACTACTACTACTACCACCATCATCATTACTACTACTACTACCACCATCATCATTACTACCATCATCATTACTACTACTACTACCACCATCATCATTACTACTACTACTACTACCATCATCATTACTACTACTACTACCACCATCATCATTACAACCACTACTACCACCATCATCATTACTACCACTACTACTACCATCATCATTAATACTACTACTACCACCATCATCATTACTACCACTACTACCACCATCATCATTACTACTACTACTACTACCAGCATCATTAATACTACTACTACCACCATCATCATTACTACCACTACTACTACCATCATCATTACTACTACTACTACTACCATCATCATTACTACTACTACTACCATCATCATCATTACTACCACTACAACTACCACCATCATTACTTCTACAACTACCATATAAATATATATAGCCCTTACATCAGCTGATATCTCAAAGTGCTGTACAGAAACCCAGCCTAAAACCCCAAACAGCAAGCAATGCAGGTGTAGAAGCACAGTGGCTAGGAAAAACTCCCTAGAAAGGCCAAAACCTAGGAAGAAACCTAGAGAGGAACCAGGCAATGAAGGGTGGCCAGTCCTCTTCTGGATGTGCCGGGTGGAGATTATAACAGCACATGGCCTAGATGTTCAAATGTTCTCCAGCATCATTACTACTACTACTACTACCATCATCATTAATACTACTACTACCACCATCATCATTACTACCACTACTACTACCATCATCATTACTACTACTACTACCACCATCATCATTACTACTACTACTACCATCATCATTACTACTACTACTACTATCATCATCATTACAACAACTACTACCACCATCATCATTACTACAACTACTACCACCATCATCATTACTACTACTACTACCACCATCATCATTACTACTACTACTACCACCATCATCATTACTACAACTACAACTACCATCATCATTACTACTACTACTACCACCATCATCATTACTACTACTACTACTACCATCATCATTACTACTACTACTACCACCATCATCATTACAACCACTACTACCACCATCATCATTACTACCACTACTACTACCATCATCATTAATACTACTACTACCACCATCATCATTACTACCACTACTACCACCATCATCATTACTACTACTACTACTACCAGCATCATTAATACTACTACTACCACCATCATCATTACTACCACTACTACTACCATCATCATTACTACTACTACTACTACCGTCATCATTACTACTACTACTACCATCATCATCATTACTACCACTACAACTACCACCATCATTACTTCTACAACTACCATATAAATATATATAGCCCTTACATCAGCTGATATCTCAAAGTGCTGTACAGAAACCCAGCCTAAAACCCCAAACAGCAAGCAATGCAGGTGTAGAAGCACAGTGGCTAGGAAAAACTCCCTAGAAAGGCCAAAACCTAGGAAGAAACCTAGAGAGGAACCAGGCTATGAAGGGTGGCCAGTCCTCTTCTGGATGTGCCGGGTGGAGATTATAACAGCACATGGCCTAGATGTTCAAATGTTCTCCAGCATCATTACTACTACTAGTACCACCATCATCATTACTACAACTACACCTACCATCATGATTACTACTTCTATTACCACATCATCATTACTACTACTACCATCATCATCATTACTACTACTACAACAACTACCATCATCATTACTACTACTACTACCACCACCATCATCATTACTACTACTACTACCACCATCATCATTACTACTACTGCTACAACCATCATCATTATTACTACGACTACCACCATCATCATGACTACTACTACAATTACCATCATCATTACTACTACTACTACTACCACCATCATCATTACTACAACTACAGCTACCATCATCATTACTACTACTATTACCACATCATCATTACTACTACTACTACCACCATCATCATTACTACTACTACTACCACCATCATCATTACTACTACTACTACCGCCATCATCATTACTACTACTACTACTACCACCATCATCATTACTACTACTAACACCATCATCATTACTACTACTACTACCACCATCAGCATTACTACTACTACTACCACCATCATCATTACAACTACTACCAACCTCATCATTACTACTACTACTACCAACATCATCATTAATACTACTACTACCATCATCATTAATACTACTACTACCATCATCATCATTACTACTACTACTACCACCATCATCATTACTACTACTACCACCATCATCATTACTACTACTACTACCACCATCATCATTACTACTACTACTACCACCATCATCATTACTAATACTACTACTACCACCATCATCATTACTACTACTAACACCATCATCATTACTACTACTACTACGACCATCATCATTACTACTACTACTACCACCATCACCATTACTACTACTACTACCATCATCATTACTACTACTACTACCACCATCATCATTAATACTACTTCAACTACCATCATCATTACTACTACTACAACTACCATCATCATTAATACTACTACAACTACCATCATCACTAATACTACTACTAACACCATCATCATTACTACTACTACTACCACCATCATCATTACTACTACTACTACCATCGTCATTACTACTACTACTACCACCATCAAAACTAATACTACTACTAACACCATCATCATTACTACTACTACTACCACCATCAACATTACTACTTCTACTACCATCATCATTACTACTACTACTACCATCATCATCATTACTACTACTACTACCACCAGCATCTTTACTACTACTACTACTACCATCATCATCATTACTACTACTACAACTACCATCATCATTAATACTACTACAACTACCATCATCATTAATACTACTACTACTACTACCATCATCATTACTACCACTACTACCACCATCATCATTACTACTACTACTACTACCACCATCATCATTACTACTACTACTATCACCATCATCATTAATACTACTACTACCACCATCATCATTACTACTACTACTACCACCATCATCATTACTACTACTACTACCACCATCATCATTACTACTACTACTACCACAATCATCATTACTACCACCATCATTACTACTACTACTACTATCATCATCATCATTACTACTACTACTACCACCATCATCATTAACACTACTACTACCACCATCATCATTACTACTACTACTACCACCATCATCATTACTACTACTACTACAACCATCATCATTAATACTACTACTACCACCATCGTCATTACTACTACTACTACCACCATCATCCTTACTACTACTACTACCACCATAATCATTACTACTACTACTACCACCATCATCATTACTACTACTACTACCACCATCATCTATACTACCATCATCATTACTACTACTACTACCACCATCATCATTACAACCACTACTACCACCATCATCATTACTACCACTACTACTACCATCATCATTAATACTACTACTACCACCATCATCATTACTACCACTACTACCACCATCATCATTACTACTACTACTACTACCAGCATCATTAATACTACTACTACCACCATCATCATTACTACCACTACTACTACCATCATCATTACTACTACTACTACTACCATCATCATTACTACTACTACTACCATCATCATCATTACTACCACTACAACTACCACCATCATTACTTCTACAACTACCATATAAATATATATAGCCCTTACATCAGCTGATATCTCAAAGTGCTGTACAGAAACCCAGCCTAAAACCCCAAACAGCAAGCAATGCAGGTGTATCAGCACAGTGGCTAGGAAAAACTCCCTAGAAAGGCCAAAACCTAGGAAGAAACCTAGAGAGGAACCAGGCTATGAAGGGTGGCCAGTCCTCTTCTGGATGTGCCGGGTGGAGATTATAACCGCACATGGCCTAGATGTTCAAATATTCTCCAGCATCATTACTACTACTACTACTACCATCATCATTAATACTACTACTACCACCATCATCATTACTACCACTACTACTACCATCATCATTACTACTACTACTACCACCATCATCATTACTACTACTACTACCATCATCATTACTACTACTACTATAATCATCATCATTACAACAACTACTACCACCATCATCATTACTACAACTACTACCACCATCATCATTACTACTACTACTACCACCATCATCATTACTACTACTACTACCACCATCATCATTACTACAACTACAACTACCATCATCATTACTACTACTACTACCACATCATCATTACTACTACCACCATCATCATTACTACTACTACTACCACCATCATCATTACTACTACTACTACCACCATCATCATTACTACTACTACTACCACCATCATCATTACTACTACTACTACTACCACCATCATCATTACTACAACTACAACTACCATCATCATTACTACTACTACTACCACATTATCATTACTACTACTACTACCATCATCATTACTACTACTACTACTACTATCATCATCATCATTACAACAACTACTACCACCATCATCATTACTACAACTACTACCACCATCATCATTACTACTACTACTACCACCATCATCATTACTACTACTACTACCACCATCATCATTACTACAACTACAACTACCATCATCATTACTACTACTACTACCACATCATCATTACTACTACTACTACCACCATCATCATTACTACTACTACTACCACCATCATCATTACTACTACTACTACCACCATCATCATTACTACTACTACTACCACCATAATCATTACTAATACTACTACCACCATCATCATTACTACTACTACTACCACCATCATCATTACTACCATCATCATTACTACTACTACTACCACCATCATCATTACTACTACTACTACTACCATCATCATTACTACTACTACTACCACCATCTTCATTACAACCACTACTACCACCATCATCATTACTACCACTACTACTACCATCATCATTAATACTACTACTACCACCATCATCATTACTACCACTACTACCACCATCATCATTACTACTACTACTACTACCAGCATCATTAATACTACTACTACCACCATCATACGTACTACCACTACTACTACCATCATCATTACTACTACTACTACTACCATCATCATTACTACTACTACTACCATCATCATCATTACTACCACTACAACTACTACCATCATTACTTCTACAACTACCATATAAATATATATAGCCCTTACATCAGCTGATATCTCAAAGTCCTGTACAGAAACCCAGCCTAAAACCCCAAACAGCAAGCAATGCAGGTGTAGAAGCACGGTGGCTAGGAAAAACGCCCTAGAAAGGCCAAAACCTAGGAAGAAACCTAGAGAGGAACCAGGCTATGAAGGGTGGCCAGTCCTCTTCTGGCTGTGCAGGGTGGAGATTATAACAGCACATGGCCTAGATGTTCAAATGTTCACCAGCATCATTACTACTACTACTACTACCATCATCATTACTACTACTACTACTACCATCATCATTACTACTACTACTACTATCATCATCATTACAACAACTACTACCACCATCATCATTACTACAACTACTACCACCATCATCATTACTACTACTACTACCACCATCATCATTACTACTACTACTACCACCATCATCATTACTACAACTACAACTACCATCATCATTACTACTACTACTACCACATCATCATTACTACTACTACTACCACCATCATCATTACTACTACTACTACCACCATCATCATTACTACTACTACTACCATCATCATTACTACTACTACTACTATCATCATCATTACAACAACCACTACCACCATCATCATTACTACAACTACTACCACCATCATCATTACTACTACTACTACCACCATCATCATTACTACTACTACTACCACCATCATCATTACTACAACTACAACTACCACCATCATCATTACTACTACTACTACCATCATCATTACTACTACTACTACTATCATCATCATTACAACAACCACTACCACCATCATCATTACTACAACTACTACCACCATCATCATTACTACTACTACTACCACCATCATCATTACTACTACTACTACCACCATCATCATTACTACAACTACAACTACCATCATCATTACTACTACTACTACCACATCATCATTACTACTACTACTACCACCATCATCATTACTACTACTACTGCCACCATCATCATTACTACTACTACTACCACCATCATCATTACTACTACTACTACTACCATCATCATTACTACTACTACTACCACCATCATCATTACTACAACTACAACTACCATCATCATTACTACTACTACTACCACATTATCATTACTACTACTACTACCACCATCATCATTAGTACTAATACTACCACCATCATCATTACTACTACTACTACTACCATCATCATTACTACTACTACTACCACCATCATCATTACTACTACTACTACCACCATCATCATTACTACAACTACAACTACCATCATCATTACTACTTCTATTACCACATCATCATTACTACTACTACCATCATCATCATTACTACTACTACAACAACTACCATCATCATTACTACTACTACTACCACCACCATCATCATTACTACTACTACTACCACCATCATCATTACTACTACTGCTACCACCATCATCATTATTACTACGACTACCACCATCATCATGACTACTACTACAACTACCATCATCATTACTACTACTACTACCACCATCATCATTACTACAACTACAACTACCATCATCATTACTACTACTATTACCACATCATCATTACTACTACTACTACCACCATCATCATTACTACTACTACTACCACCATCAGCATTACTACTACTACTACCAACATCATCATTACTACTACTACTACCACCATCATCATTACTACTACTACCACCATCATCATTACTACTACTACTACCAACATCATCATTAATACTACTACTACCATCATCATTAATACTACTACTACCATCATCATCATTACTACTACTACTACCACCATCATCATTACTACTACTACCACCATCATCATTACTACTACTACCACCATCATCATTACTACTACTACTACCACCATCATCATTACTACTACTACCACCATCATCATTACTACTACTATTACTACCACCATCATCATTACTACTACTAACACCATCATCATTACTACTACTACTACCACCATCATCATTACTACTACTACTACCACCATCACCATTACTACTACTACTACCATCATCATTACTACTACTACTACCACCATCATCATTAATACTACTTCAACTACCATCATCATTACTACTACTACAACTACCATCATCATTAATACTACTACAACTACCATCATCACTAATACTACTACTAACACCATCATCATTACTACTACTACTACCACCATCATCATTACTACTACTACTACCATCATCATTACTACTACTACTACCACCATCAAAACTAATACTACTACTAACACCATCATCATTACTTCTACTACTACCACCATCATCATTACTACTACTACTACTACCATCATCATTACTACTACTACTACCATCATCATCATTACTACTACTACTACCACCAGCATCTTTACTACTACTACTACTACCATCATCATCATTACTACTACTACAACTACCATCATCATTAATACTACTACAACTACCATCATCGTTAATACTACTACTACTACTACCATCATCATTACTACCACTACTACCACCATCATCATTACTACTACGACTACTACCACCATCATCATTACTACTACTACTACCACCATCATCATTAATACTACTACTACCACCATCATCATTACTACTACTACTACCACCATCATCATTACTACTACTACTACCACCATCATCATTACTACTACTACTACCACAATCATCATTACTACCACCATCATTACTACTACTACTACTATCATCATCATCATTACTACTACTACTACCACCATCATCATTAACACTACTACTACCACCATCATCATTACTACTACTACTACCACCATCATCATTACTACTACTACTACCACCATCATCATTACTACTACTACTACCACCATCATCATTACTACCATCATCATTACTACTACTACTACCACCATCATCATTACTACTACTACTACTACCATCATCATTACTACTACTACTACCACCATCATCATTACAACCACTACTACCACCATCATCATTACTACCACTACTACTACCATCATCATTAATACTACTACTACCACCATCATCATTACTACCACTACTACCACCATCATCATTACTACTACTACTACTACCAGCATCATTAATACTACTACTACCACCATCATCATTACTACCACTACTACTACCATCATCATTACTACTACTACTACTACCATCATCATTACTACTACTACTACCATCATCATCATTACTACCACTACAACTACCACCATCATTACTTCTACAACTACCATATAAATATATATAGCCCTTACATCAGCTGATATCTCAAAGTGCAGTACAGAAACCCAGCCTAAAACCCCAAACAGCAAGCAATGCAGGTGTAGAAGCACAGTGGCTAGGAAAAACTCCCTAGAAAGGCCAAAACCTAGGAAGAAACCTAGAGAGGAACCAGGCTATGAAGGGTGGCCAGTCCTCTTCTGGATGTGCCGGGTGGAGATTATAACAGCACATGGCCTAGATGTTCAAATGTTCTCCAGCTTCATTACTACTACTACTACTACCATCATCATTAATACTACTACTACCACCATTATCATTACTACCACTACTACTACCATCATCATTACTACTACTACTACCACCATCATCATTACTACTACTACTACCATCATCATTACTACTACTACTACTATCATCATCATTACAACAACTACTACCACCATCATCATTACTACAACTACTACCACCATCATCATTACTACTACTACTACCACCATCATCATTACTACTACTACTACCACCATCATCATTACTACAACTACAACTACCATCATCATTACTACTACTACTACCACATCATCATTACTACTACTACTTCACCATCATCATTACTACTACTACTACCACCATCATCATTACTACTACTACTACCACCATCATCATTACTACTACTACTACCACCATCATCATTACTACTACTACTACCACCATCATCATTACTACAACTACCATCATCATTACTACTACTACTACCACATTATCATTACTACTACTACTACCATCATCATTACTACTACTACTACTATCATCATCATTACAACAACTACTACCACCATCATCATTACTACAACTACTACCACCATCATCATTACTACTACTACTACCACCATCATCATTACTACTACTACTACCACCATCATCATTACTACAACTACAACTACCATCATCATTACTACTACTACTACCACATCATCATTACTACTACTACTACCACCATCATCATTACTACTACTACTACCACCATCATCATTACTACTACTACTACCACCATCATCATTACTAGTACTACTACCACCATAATCATTACTACTACCACTACCACCATCATCATTACTACTACTACTACCACCATCATCATTACTACCATCATCATTACTACTACTACTACCACCATCATCATTACTACTACTACTACTACCATCATCATTACTACTACTACTACCACCATCATCATTACAACCACTACTACCACCATCATCATTACTACCACTACTACTACCATCATCATTAATACTACTACTACCACCATCATCATTACTACCACTACTACCACCATCATCATTACTACTACTACTACTACCAGCATCATTAATACTACTACTACCACCATCATCATTACTACCACTACTACTACCATCATCATTACTACTACTACAACTACCATCATCATTACTACTACTAATACCATCATCATTACTACTACTACTACCACCATCATCATTACTACTACTACTACCACCATCATCATTACTACAACTACAACTACCATCATCATTACTACTACTACTACCACCACATTATCATTACTACTACTACCACCATCATCATTACTACTAATACTACCACCATCATCATTACTACTACTACTACCACCATCATCATTACTACTACTACTACCACCATCATCATTACTACTACTACTACCACCATCATCATTACTACTACTATTACCACATCATCATTACTACTACTACCATCATCATCATTACTACAACTACAACAACTACCATCATCATTACTACTACTACTACCACCACCATCATCATTACTACTACTACTACCACCATCATCATTACTACTACTACTACCACCATCATCATTATTACTACGACTACCACCATCATCATTACTACTACTACAACTACCATCATCATTACTACTACTACTACCACCCTCATCATTACTACAACTACAACTACCATCATCATTACTACTACTATTACCACATCATCATTACTACTACTACTACCATCATCGTCATTACTACAACTACCATCATCATTACTACTACTACTACCACCATCATCATTACTACTACTACTACTACCATCATCATTACTACTACTACTACCATCATCATCATTACTCCTGCTACTACTACCATCGTCATCATTACTACTACTACCATCATCATTACTACTACTACAACTACCATCATCATTACTACTACTAATACCATCATCATTACTACTACTACTACCACCATCATCATTACTACTACAACTACCACCATCATTACTACTACTACTACCATCATCATCATTACTACTACTACTCCCACCATCATCATTACTACTACTACTACCACCATCATCATTACTACTACTACTACCACCATCATCATTACTACAACTACAACTACCATCATCATTACTACTACTACTACCACATTATCATTACTACTACTACTACCACCATCATCATTACTACTAATACTACCACCATCATCATTACTACTACTACTACCACCATCATCATTACTACTACTACTACCACCATCATCATTACTACTACTACTACCACCATCATCATTACTACTACTATTACCACATCATCATTACTACTACTACCATCATCATCATTACTACAACTACAACAACTACCATCATCATTACTACTACTACTACCACCACCATCATCATTACTACTACTACTACCACCATCATCATTACTACTACTACTACCACCATCATCATTATTACTACGACTACCACCATCATCATTACTACTACTACAACTACCATCATCATTACTACTACTACTACCACCATCATCATTACTACAACTACAACTACCATCATCATTACTACTACTATTACCACATCATCATTACTACTACTACTACCATCATCATCATTACTACAACAACTACCATCATCATTACTACTACTACTACCATCATCATCATTACTACTACTACTACCACCATCATCATTACTACTACTACAACTACCATCATCATTACTACTACTACTACCACCATCATCATTACTACTACTACTACTACCATCATCATTACTACTACTACTACCATCATCATCATTACTCCTGCTACTACTACCATTGTCATCATTACTACTACTACTACTACCATCATCATTACTACTACTACTACTACCACCATCATCATTACTACTACAACTACCACCATCATTACTACTACTACTACCATCATCATCATTACTACTACTACTACCACCATCATCATTACTACTACTACTACCACCATCATCATTACTACCATCATCATTACTACTACTACTACCACCATCATCATTACTACTACTACTACTACCATCATCATTACTACTACTACTACCACCATCATCATTACTACCTACTACTACCACCATCACCATTACTACTACTACTACCACCATACCATCATCATTACTACTACTACTACCACCATCATCATTACTACTACTACTACCACCATCATCATTACTACCATCATCATTACTACTACTACTACCACCATCATCATTACTACTACTACTACTACCATCATCATTACTACTACTACTACCACCATCATCATTACAACCACTACTACCACCATCATCATTACTACCACTACTACTACCATCATCATTAATACTACTACTACCACCATCATCATTACTACCACTACTACCACCATCATCATTACTACTACTACTACTACCAGCATCATTAATACTACTACTACCACCATCATCATTACTACCACTACTACTACCATCATCATTACTACTACTACTACTACCATCATCATTACTACTACTACTACCATCATCATCATTACTACCACTACAACTACCACCATCATTACTTCTACAACTACCATATAAATATATATAGCCCTTACATCAGCTGATATCTCAAAGTGCAGTACAGAAACCCAGCCTAAAACCCCAAACAGCAAGCAATGCAGGTGTAGAAGCACAGTGGCTAGGAAAAACTCCCTAGAAAGGCCAAAACCTAGGAAGAAACCTAGAGAGGAACCAGGCTATGAAGGGTGGCCAGTCCTCTTCTGGATGTGCCGGGTGGAGATTATAACAGCACATGGCCTAGATGTTCAAATGTTCTCCAGCTTCATTACTACTACTACTACTACCATCATCATTAATACTACTACTACCACCATTATCATTACTACCACTACTACTACCATCATCATTACTACTACTACTACCACCATCATCATTACTACTACTACTACCATCATCATTACTACTACTACTACTATCATCATCATTACAACAACTACTACCACCATCATCATTACTACAACTACTACCACCATCATCATTACTACTACTACTACCACCATCATCATTACTACTACTACTACCACCATCATCATTACTACAACTACAACTACCATCATCATTACTACTACTACTACCACATCATCATTACTACTACTACTTCACCATCATCATTACTACTACTACTACCACCATCATCATTACTACTACTACTACCACCATCATCATTACTACTACTACTACCACCATCATCATTACTACTACTACTACCACCATCATCATTACTACAACTACCATCATCATTACTACTACTACTACCACATTATCATTACTACTACTACTACCATCATCATTACTACTACTACTACTATCATCATCATTACAACAACTACTACCACCATCATCATTACTACAACTACTACCACCATCATCATTACTACTACTACTACCACCATCATCATTACTACTACTACTACCACCATCATCATTACTACAACTACAACTACCATCATCATTACTACTACTACTACCACATCATCATTACTACTACTACTACCACCATCATCATTACTACTACTACTACCACCATCATCATTACTACTACTACTACCACCATCATCATTACTAGTACTACTACCACCATAATCATTACTACTACCACTACCACCATCATCATTACTACTACTACTACCACCATCATCATTACTACCATCATCATTACTACTACTACTACCACCATCATCATTACTACTACTACTACTACCATCATCATTACTACTACTACTACCACCATCATCATTACAACCACTACTACCACCATCATCATTACTACCACTACTACTACCATCATCATTAATACTACTACTACCACCATCATCATTACTACCACTACTACCACCATCATCATTACTACTACTACTACTACCAGCATCATTAATACTACTACTACCACCATCATCATTACTACCACTACTACTACCATCATCATTACTACTACTACAACTACCATCATCATTACTACTACTAATACCATCATCATTACTACTACTACTACCACCATCATCATTACTACTACTACTACCACCATCATCATTACTACAACTACAACTACCATCATCATTACTACTACTACTACCACCACATTATCATTACTACTACTACCACCATCATCATTACTACTAATACTACCACCATCATCATTACTACTACTACTACCACCATCATCATTACTACTACTACTACCACCATCATCATTACTACTACTACTACCACCATCATCATTACTACTACTATTACCACATCATCATTACTACTACTACCATCATCATCATTACTACAACTACAACAACTACCATCATCATTACTACTACTACTACCACCACCATCATCATTACTACTACTACTACCACCATCATCATTACTACTACTACTACCACCATCATCATTATTACTACGACTACCACCATCATCATTACTACTACTACAACTACCATCATCATTACTACTACTACTACCACCCTCATCATTACTACAACTACAACTACCATCATCATTACTACTACTATTACCACATCATCATTACTACTACTACTACCATCATCGTCATTACTACAACTACCATCATCATTACTACTACTACTACCACCATCATCATTACTACTACTACTACTACCATCATCATTACTACTACTACTACCATCATCATCATTACTCCTGCTACTACTACCATCGTCATCATTACTACTACTACCATCATCATTACTACTACTACAACTACCATCATCATTACTACTACTAATACCATCATCATTACTACTACTACTACCACCATCATCATTACTACTACAACTACCACCATCATTACTACTACTACTACCATCATCATCATTACTACTACTACTCCCACCATCATCATTACTACTACTACTACCACCATCATCATTACTACTACTACTACCACCATCATCATTACTACAACTACAACTACCATCATCATTACTACTACTACTACCACATTATCATTACTACTACTACTACCACCATCATCATTACTACTAATACTACCACCATCATCATTACTACTACTACTACCACCATCATCATTACTACTACTACTACCACCATCATCATTACTACTACTACTACCACCATCATCATTACTACTACTATTACCACATCATCATTACTACTACTACCATCATCATCATTACTACAACTACAACAACTACCATCATCATTACTACTACTACTACCACCACCATCATCATTACTACTACTACTACCACCATCATCATTACTACTACTACTACCACCATCATCATTATTACTACGACTACCACCATCATCATTACTACTACTACAACTACCATCATCATTACTACTACTACTACCACCATCATCATTACTACAACTACAACTACCATCATCATTACTACTACTATTACCACATCATCATTACTACTACTACTACCATCATCATCATTACTACAACAACTACCATCATCATTACTACTACTACTACCATCATCATCATTACTACTACTACTACCACCATCATCATTACTACTACTACAACTACCATCATCATTACTACTACTACTACCACCATCATCATTACTACTACTACTACTACCATCATCATTACTACTACTACTACCATCATCATCATTACTCCTGCTACTACTACCATTGTCATCATTACTACTACTACTACTACCATCATCATTACTACTACTACTACTACCACCATCATCATTACTACTACAACTACCACCATCATTACTACTACTACTACCATCATCATCATTACTACTACTACTACCACCATCATCATTACTACTACTACTACCACCATCATCATTACTACCATCATCATTACTACTACTACTACCACCATCATCATTACTACTACTACTACTACCATCATCATTACTACTACTACTACCACCACCATCATCATTACTACTACTACTACCACCATCATCATTACTACTACTACTACCACCATCATCATTACTACAACTACAACTACCATCATCATTACTACTACTACTACCACATCATCATTACTACTACTACTACCACCATCATCATTACTACTACTACTGCCACCATCATCATTACTACTACTACTACCACCATCATCATTACTACTACTACTACCACCATCATCATTACTACTACTACTACCACCATCATCATTACTACAACTACAACTACCATCATCATTACTACTACTACTACCACATCATCATTACTACTACTACTACCACCATCATCATTACTACTACTACTACCACCATCATCATTACTACTACTACTACCACCATCATCATTACTACAACTACAACTACCATCATCATTACTACTACTACTACCACATTATCATTACTACTACTACTACCATCATCATTACTACTACTACTACTATCATCATCATTACAACAACTACTACCACCATCATCATTACTACAACTACTACCACCATCATCATTACTACTACTACTACCACCATCATCATTACTACAACTACAACAACTACCATCAACATTACTACTACTACTACCACCACCATCATCATTACTACTACTACTACCACCATCATCATTACTACTACTACTACCACCATCATCATTATTACTACGACTACCACCATCATCATTACTACTACTACAACTACCATCATCATTACTACTACTACTACCACCATCATCATTACTACAACTACAACTACCATCATCATTACTACTACTATTATCACATCATCATTACTACTACTACTACCATCATCATTACTACTACTACTACCATCATCATCATTACTACTACTACTACCACCATCATCATTACTACTACTACAACTACCATCATCATTACTACTACTACTACCACCATCATCATTACTACTACTACTACTACCATCATCATTACTACTACTACTACCATCATCATCATTACTCCTGCTACTACTACCATCGTCATCATTACTACTACTACTACTACCATCATCATTACTACTACTACTACAACTACCATCATCATTACTACTACTAATACCATCATCATTACTACTACTACTACCACCATCATCATTACTACTACAACTACCACCATCATTACTACTACTACTACCATCATCATCATTACTACTACTACTCCCACCATCATCATTACTACTACTACTACCACCATCATCATTACCACTACTACTACCACCATCATCATTACTACTACTACTTCCATCATCATCATTACTACTACTACTACCACCATCATCATTACTACTACTACTACCATCATCATCATTACTACTACTATTACCACCATCATCATTACTACTACTACTACCATCATCATTACTGCTACTACTACCATCATCATTACTACTACTACAACTACCATCATCATAACTACTACTACTACCATCATCATTACTACTACTACTAACACCATCATCATTACTACTACTAATACCATCATCATTACTACTACTACTACCACCATCATCATTACTACTACAACTACCACCATCATTACTACTACTACTACCATCATCATCATTACTACTACTACTCCCACCATCATCATTACTACTACTACTACCACCATCATCATTACCACTACTACTACCACCATCATCATTACTACTACTACTTCCATCATCATCATTACTACTACTACTACCACCATCATCATTACTACTACTACTACCATCATCATCATTACTACTACTATTACCACCATCATCATTACTACTACTACTACCATCATCATTACTGCTACTACTACCATCATCATTACTACTACTACAACTACCATCATCATAACTACTACTACTACCATCATCATTACTACTACTACTAACACCATCATCATTACTACTACAACTACCACCATCATTACTACAACTACTACCATCATCATCATTACTACTACTACTACCACCATCATCATTACTACTACTACTACCACCATCATCATTACTACTACTACTACAACCATCATCATTACTACTACTACTACCACCATCATCATTACTACCATCATCATTACTACTACTACTACCACCATCATCATTACTACTACTACTACTACCATCATCATTACTACTACTACTACCACCATCATCATTACAACCACTACTACCACCATCATCATTACTACCACTACTACTACCATCATCATTAATACTACTACTACCACCATCATCATTACTACCACTACTACCACCATCATCATTACTACTACTACTACTACCAGCATCATTAATACTACTACTACCACCATCATCATTACTACCACTACTACTACCATCATCATTACTACTACTACTACTACCATCATCATTACTACTACTACTACCATCATCATCATTACTACCACTACAACTACCACCATCATTACTTCTACAACTACCATATATATATATATAGCCCTTACATCAGCTGATATCTCAAAGTGCTGTACAGAAACCCAGCCTAAAACCCCAAACAGCAAGCAATGCAGGTGTAGAAGCACAGTGGCTAGGAAAAACTCCCTAGAAAGGCCAAAACCTAGGAAGAAACCTAGAGAGGAACCAGGCTATGAAGGGTGGCCAGTCCTCTTCTGGATGTGCCGGGTGGAGATTATAACAGCACATGGCCTAGATGTTCAAATGTTCTCCAGCTTCATTACTACTACTACTACTACCATCATCATTAATACTACTACTACCACCATTATCATTACTACCACTACTACTACCATCATCATTACTACTACTACTACCACCATCATCATTACTACTACTACTACCATCATCATTACTACTACTACTACTATCATCATCATCATTACTACTACTACCACCATCATCATTACTACTACAACTACCACCATCATTACTACTACTACTACCACCATCATCATCATTACTACTACTACTACCACCATCATCATTACTACTACCACCATCATCATTACTACTACTACTACCACCATCATCATTACTACTACTACTACCACCATCATCATTACTACTACAACTACCACCATCATTACTACTACTACTACCATCATCATCATTACTACTACTACTACCACCATCATCATTACTACTACCACCATCATCATTACTACTACTACTACAATCATCATTACTACTACTACTACTACTACCATCATCATTACTACTACTACTACCACCATCATCATTACTACTACTACTACCACCATCATCATTACTACTACTACTACCATCATCATCATTACTACTACTACTACCACCATCATCATTACTACTACTACTACCATCATCATCATTACTACTACTATTACCACCATCATCATTACTACTACTACTACCATCATCATTACTGCTACTACTACCATCATCATCATTACTACTACTACTACTACTACCGTCATCATTACTAGTACTACTACCATCATCATTACTACTACTACTACTACTACCATCATCATTACTACTACTACTACTACCACCATCATCATTACTACCACTACTACCACCATCATCACTAAACTGCTATCATTACCATCACCCATACCACTACTACTACTATTACTACCACCACCATCATTACTACTACTACTACCACCATCATCATCATCATTACTACTACTACTACCATCATCATCATTACTACTACTACTAACACCATCATCACTAAACTGCTATCATTACCATCACCCATACCACTACTACTACTACCACCACCATCATTACTATTACTACTACTACCACCATCATCATTAAACTGCTATCATTACCATTACCACCCATACCACTACTACTACTACTACTACTACCACCATCATCATTACTACTACTACTACCACCATCATCATTACTACTACAACTACCATCATCATCATTACTACTACTACTTCCACCACCACCATTACTTCTACAACTACCATCATCATTACTACTATTACTACCATCATCATCACTACTACTACTACTTCCACCACCACCATTACTACTACAACTACCATCATCATTACTACTATTACTACCATCATCATCACTACTACTACTACTACCACCATCATCATTACTACTACTACTACCACCATCATCATTATTACTACTACTACTACCATCATCATTACTACTACTACTACCACCATCATCATTACTACTACTTCTACCATCATCATCATTACTACTACTACTACCACCATCATTACTACTACTACTACCATCATCATCATTACTACTACTACTACCACCATCATCATTACTACTACTACTACTACCACCATCATCATTAAACTGCTATCATTACCATCACCCATACTACCTGTACCACTACTATTTGGAATAATAATCTAAACAATAATAATAATAATAACAATAATAGTAATTATAGTAATAACAATCATACTAATATAAAGTAAGTTACTGCTTACTTTGCAGATGTTATTACCCAGTGTCCCTCAGGCTATGGCAGGAAAATACATATTTGGCTGCAAGAGGAGCCGTGGCTCCTTCGCCCATGAGTATTTTTTGTATTTCCTCTGGGTTTAATACATTTTGAATAAATGTAGTAATTTCTGTGAATAATGAATCTCTTTGTGAGGAATATTTCTCACAGTAAAGGAGAAAGTGCATCTCTGTCTCTACCTCCCCTGTCGTGCAGTGACCACATACACACTCCTCTTTGGGTAGCCATGTCTTTTTATGTCTACCGGTTTCTATTGCCAATTGGTGGTCACTCAGCCTGTACTTGGTAAGGATCTGTCTCTGCTTTGTATCTCTGACAGAGTAGAGATAATAAGACAATTCATCTTCTCTGTTTAGGACCAGATAGTAATTTAGTCAGCTTTGGGATTTTGTTTCGTTTTTCCAATGTTGTAAATATAAGTCCTTTGATTGGTTCATGATTTTGTTTATTGGAATTCTTTCTTTTGAAGCAGTGCTGGTGTCAGCTAAGTTGGTTAGGTCTAACACCAGTTGAATGAGAGGGCTCGTTTATGGGCTCAGCTCTTGGGTTTGAAGTGCTTTAAATTGGAGACTTGAACTTGGGCAAAAATGTTGTTCCAAATTCTAATTGTGTCACGTTCTGACCAGTAAAGGGGTTATTTGTTATTGTAGTTTGGTCAGGACGTGGCAGGGGGTGTTTGTTTTATGTGGTTCGGAGTTTGTTGGGTTATGTTATTATGTAAGAGGGGTGTTTGTTTAGAGTGTTCTGGGGTTTTTGGGCTATGTTCTTGTTAGTTTATTTCTATGTTAGTTCTAGTCTTTCTATGTCTATGTTTAGTTAATGGGGGTTGACCTTCAATTGGAAGCAGCTGCTCCTCGTTGCTTCTAATTGAAGGTCTTATTTAAGAGGGGTGTTTTTCCTATGGGATTTGTGGGTAGTTGTTTCCTGTTTTGTGTCTGTGTACCTGACAGGACTGTTTAGTGGTGATTGTTGTTTTGTATAAGTGATTTGTTTGTTTTTCCTTCTTTTGATTTAATAAAGAACATTCCCGCTGCACCTTGGTCTAATCCTTACGACGCCCGTTACAAATTGGGATGTTGATTTTGAATAATTTCATTTTTATTGCATACAATGCACGCGGGGTCTTTCTTTGAGTGCATTCACTGCCATATTAAAGTTTCCCAATGCAGATATGGTCAGACCAAGGTAAGAGTAATTTTTAGTGTGTTCAATGATGGTGAATTTATATTTGTGATTCTGACATGTGGGTTTTTTTCTGGAAAATCATGATTTTAGTTAGGGTTTTTTTTACTGCCAGTGCCCAATTATGGCAATATTGCTCCAGGATGTTAAGGTTCTGTTGAAGACCTTCTTTGGTTGGTGATAGAATAACCAAATCATCAGCATATAGCAGGTATTTCACCTCTGTCAAATAGTGTGAGTCCTGGGGCTGCAGAATTGTCCAACATGTATGCTAATTCTTTGACATAAATGTTGAAAAGGTTTGGACTCAAACTGCAGCCTTGTCTCACACCTCGACATAACAAAAATAATGACATTCTTTGGTTTTAGATTTTTATTGCACACTTGTTTTCTGTGTACATACATTTTATTAAGTCATACACCTTACCACCAAGCCCATGTTGGGGAATTTTGAAGAATAGACCTTCATGCCAAATAGAATCAAAGGCTTTTTTAAAGTCAATAAAGCAAGCAAAGATTTTGCCTTCTTTTTTTTTGGTGGACGTGTTTATTAATTAATGTGTGTAAGGTATGGTCAGTAGTGCGATTTTCAACATCAGCTATCTGAGCAGCTAACCGATCACTGCAGCTGTACACAGCCCATCTGTAAATAACCCATCTAACAACCTACCTCATCCCCATATTGTTTTTATTTACTTTTTTGCTCTTTTGCACACCAGTATTCTACTTGCACATCATCATCTGCACATCTATCACTCCAGTGTTAATTTGCTAAATTCTAATTACTTCGCTACTATGGCCTATTTATTGCCTTACCTCCACACCATTTGCATGCACTGTATATAGACTTTTTTTCTATTGTGTTATTGACTGTACGTTTGTTTATTCCATGTGTAACTCTGTGTTGTTGTTTGTGTCGCACTGCTTTGTTTTATCTTGGCCAGGTCGCAGTTGTAAATGAGAACTTGTTCTGAACTGGCCTACCTGGTTAAATAAAGGTGAAATAAAATAAAAGATGGTTAGGGGGAAAGGCAATTTGACATTACTTATTACATTTTTTTTCTTGAAGAATGGTTTGGATTCTTGAATTCAAAATGCTACAGAAAACCTTTCCCAAGATGCTGTTTATGCAAATTCCTCTGCAATTATTGGGGTCTGATTTGTCTCTTTTGTGGATAGGAGAGATGAGCCCCTGGTTCTAGACATCAGGAAAGCAGCCAGAAGATAGTACCATGTTGAACAATTTAAGCACAGCATTTTGCAACTCAGGTGTGCTGTTTTTCAGCATTTCATTTCTGATGTTATCTAGACCACAATCATTCTTTGTTTTTTATAGATTTTAGCTTTTTATTTGGTTATTGGGTAATCTAATGGATTTTGGTTGTTTTTAATGACTGATTCAAGGATGTTGATTTTTTCTTCAATTTCTAATTAGTTATATTGTAAGTCTTTTTGTGGGATGTTTTTGTATAGATTATCAAAATAAGTTTTCCAAATGGCTATGGCTTGTATGGCTAATTCTTGTGGCTTTGTTGTGCTGAAATTGTTCCACATGTCCAAGAACTGATTTTGGTCAATTGGTTTTCAATTTTATCAAGCGTCTTATTGATATAATTCAATTTCTTGCGTTTCAGTGTATGTTTATACTGTTTCAGAGTTTCAAAATATTCATAGCGTAATTCTGGGTTGTTTTGCAGCTTATATTTTTCATTTGAAATTTGTCTTAGATGTTTTCTAATTGTTTTACGTTCATTATCAAACCATTTTTCAGAAACGTTTTTTTTGTTGTTTATTTCTGATGTTGCATTTCTTTGGTTTTCTCAGATTTGCTTTTGATGCTGCTTTTTGGAATACGCAATTGATGATTCAAGTAGCCGAATTGACACCTTCTTTATTGTTTTGGTATTGTGAGTTATTGAAGACCTGTATAGAGTTCATAATTTCATTTGAGTTAAATGTTTCAATGATTTTCTCTGCACTGTTTGGAGCCCATCTGTACTATTGGTTCATGTTGTAGAGTTTATTGGGCTGTTTTTATGCGTATTGCTGGTTAATTTCTTCAGAAACACGTCGATCTGACTGTGATCTGACAATGGTGTCAGTGGTCTGACAGTGAATGCACTAATGGAAAAGGGGACGATGGCAGTGATGACATAATCGACTACACTTGTCCCAAGAGCTGAGCAGTAAGTAAACCGACCTAAAGAGTCCCCTCTGATTCTACCATAAAGCACTTACAGGCCTCGACAGAGATGCACTAACTCCTTCCCGTTTTTGTTTGGTATTTGGTCAGGACTGTTTCTATTTATAATAGGGCTACTGTAAAAGGAGGGGTGTCCAAATGTGTGGTGGTTACCTCCCGCATCAGGCTCAGAACCTGTTCTTCCATTGAAATGGAAGAAGCAACAAATCTCTCTCTCTCTTTCTCTCTCTCTTTCACTCACTCACTCTCTCTCTTGTTCTCTCTCTTTCTCTCTCTCTCTCTTAATTCAAAGGGGCTTTATTAGCATGGGAAACATAACAATACAAAGTGGACAGTAAACATTACACTCACACAAGTTCCAAAATAATAGAGACAATACAAATGTCATATTATGTCTATAAAATGTGTTGTAACGATGTGCAAATAGTTAAAGTACAAAAGGGAAAATAAATAACAGAAATATGGGTTGTATTTACAATGGTGTTTGTTCTTCACTGGTTGCCCTTTTCTTATGGCAACAGGTCACAAATCTTGCTGCTGTAATTGCACACTGTGGTATTTCACCCAGTAGATATGGGAGTTTATCAAAATTGGATTTGTTTTCAAATTCTTTGTCGGTCTGTGTAATCTGAGGGAAATATGTGTCTCTAATATGGTCTATCATTTTGGCAGGAGGTTAGGAAGTGCAGCTCAGTTTCCACCTCATTTTGTGGGCAGTGTGCACATAGCCTGTCTTCTCTTGAGAGCCAGGTCTGCCTACGGCGGCCTTTCTCAATAGCAAGGCTATGCTCACTGAGTCTGTACATAGTCAAAGCTTTCCTTCATTTTGGGTCAGTCACGATGGTCAGGTATTCTGCCACTGTATACTCTCTGTTTAGGGCCAAATAGCAATCTAGCTTGCTCTGTTTTTTGTTAATTCTTTCCAATGTGTCAAGCAATTATCTTTTTGTTTTCTCATGATTTGGTTGTGTCTAATTGTGTTGCTAACCTTGGGCTCTGTGGGGTCTATTTGTGTTTATGAACAGAGCCCCAGGACCTCTCTCTCTCTCTTTCTCGCTTGCTCTCTTTCTTTATTTTTTTCTTTCATTCTTTCATTCTTCTGTCCTCTTTTAATTGGTTCTACTCTCACTTATCTTTCTTAGTAACTATTTTATTAACAGGAAGGTCTTCCCTCTCTGTTGGCTGTTGGCTGTGGGAGGCTGGAGTTACAGGCATCATCATCAGGAGCACTGTGACGTAAGGACCAAACCGTGCCATTGAAGAGGGAGTGTGTCGGCCGGGTCGGAAGTGTGTGTTCGGGAGATCCCATCCTACGGCTGCTACAGCAGAGGTGTATAGGATGCAGGGTGAGTGTGAGTGTGAGTGTGAGTGTTGAGTGGGATGTGTGGATTTGGGGGATCCAAAATCCTGTCTATATTTAGATAATGTGTAAGGTCGTGCACGTGTGTGTGTGTGTGTTGCACCTCTAAACCTTACCTTCCCCCTGTACCCTGCTCACACTCTATTTCTCCTCCTCTCATGCCTCTCTGCCTCAGTCCTCCTGGCTGTACCTCTCTCCCTCAGTCCTCCTGGCTGTACCTCTCTCCCTCAGTCCTCCTGGCTGTACCTCTCTCCCTCAGTCCTCCTGGCTGTACCTCTCTCCCTCAGTCCTCCTGGTTGTACCTCTCTCCCTCAGTCCTCCTGGCTGTACCTCCCGTCTCTTCCTCTAAATGGAAAAGCACCCTCAGATCTGAATATCTACCCCATAGCCTGAGGTCTCCAGTGTGTGTGTGTGTGTGTGTGTGTGTGTGTGTGTGTGTGGTGTGTGTGTGTGTGTGTGTGTGTGTGTGTGTGTGTGTGTGTGTGTGTGTGTGTGTGTGTGTGTGTGTGTGTGTGTGTGTGTGTGTGTGTGTGTGTGTGTGTGTGTGTTGTATTGTCTGTCAGAAAGTCAGGGGCAAGTGTGTGCTTGCCCAGCCTGTGAGCAGTTCAGACAGACACTCTCTCGTAAACAACAGGTGTAGGCTAACAATGAAATGCTGACTTAGGGGCCCTTCCCAACAATACAGAGAGATATAAAAGAACAATAATAACACAAAGAATAAATACACAATGAGTAACGATAACTTGGCTATATTCACTGGGTACCAGTACTGAGTCATGATAACTTGGCTATATACACTGGGTACCAGTACTGAGTCATGATAACATGGCTGTATACACGGGGTACCAGTACTGAGTCAATGATAACTTGGCTATATTCACTGGGTACCAGTACTGAGTCATGATAACTTGGCTATATACACTGGGTTCCAGTACTGAGTCATGATAACTTGGCTGTATACACGGGGTACCAGTACTGAGTCATGATAACTTGGCTATATACACGGGGTACCAGTACCGAGTCAACGGCAACTTGGCTGTATACATGGGGTACCAGTACTGAGTCAATGATAACTTGGCTGTATACACGGGGTACCAGTACTGAGTCAATGATAACTTGGCTGTATACACTGGGTACCAGTACTGAGTCATGATAACTTGGCTGTATACATGGGGTACCAGTACTGAGTCATGATAACTTGGCTATATACACTGGGTACCAGTACTGAGTCATGATAACTTGGCTATATACACTGGTACCAGTACTGAGTCATGATAACTTGGCTGTATACACCGGGTACCAGTACTGAGTCATGATAACTTGGCTGTATACACTGGGTACCAGTACTGAGTCATGATAACTTGGCTATATACACTGGGTTCCAGTACTGAGTGAACGATAACTTGGCTGTATACACGGGGTACCAGTACTGAGTCATGATAACTTGGCTGTATACACGGGGTACCAGTACCGAGTCATGATAACTTGGCTATATACACGGGGTACCAGTACTGAGTCAATGATAACTTGGCTGTATACACGGGGTACCAGTAATGAGTCCATGATAACTTGGCTGTATACACTGGGTACCAGTACTGAGTCAATGATAACATGGCTGTATACACTGGGTACCAGTACTGAGTCATGATAACTTGGCTATATTCACTGGGTACCAGTACTGAGTCAATGATAACTTGGCTGTATACACTGGGTACCAGTACTGAGTCATGATAACTTGGCTGTATACACGGGGTACCAGTAATGAGTCCATGATACCTTGGCTATATTCACTGGGTACCAGTACTGAGTCAATGATAACTTGTCTATAAAGATGGCAGGGAGCACGGCCCTTGTAATGTGTCAATGATAACTTGGCTATAAAGATGGCAGGGAGCACGGCCCTTGTAATGTGTCAATGATAACTTGTCTATAAAGATGGCAGGGAGCACGGCCCCTGTAATGTGTCAATGATAACTTGGCTATAAAGATGGCAGGGAGCACGACCCTTGTAATGTGTCAATGATAACTTGGCTATAAAGATGGCAGGGAGCACGGCCCCTGTAATGTGTCAATGACAACTTGGCTTTAAAGATGGCAGGGAGCACGGCCCCTGTAATGTGTCAATGATAACTTGCCTATAAAGATTGCAGGGAGCACGGCCCCTGTAATGTACTGGGCCATATGCACTACCCTGTTGTAGTTCTTTGCGGTCGAATGCCAAGCAGTTGCCATACCAAGCGGTGATGCAGCCAGTCAAGATGCTCTCAATGGTGCAGCTGTGAAACCTTATTAGGATCTGAGGGCCCATTTCAAATCTTTTCAGCCTCCTGAGGGGGAAGAGCCATTGTAGTGCCTTCTTCACGACTGTGTTGGTGTGTAGACCATGTTATTGATGTGGAGGAACTTGAAGCTCTCGACACGCTCCACTACAACCCTGTCGACGTGGATGGCGGCGTGCTCTGCCCTCCGTTTCCTGTAGTCCATGATCAGCTCCTTTGTCTTGCTAACGTTGAGGGAGAGGTTGTTGTCCTGGCACCACACTGCCAGGCCACTGACCTCCTCCCTACAGGCTGTGTCATCGTCATCTGTGATAATGCCAACCACCTTCATGTCGTCAGCAATCTTAAGGATGGTGTTGGAGTCATGCGTGGCCACGCAGTCTTGGGTAAACAGGGAATACAGGAGGGGACTAAGCACGCACCCCTGAGGGTCATCGTGGCATATGTGTTGTTGCCTACCCTCAACACCTGGATGCGTCCCGACAGGAAGTACAGGATCCAGTTTAAGAGGAAGTTGTTCAGTCATAGGGTCCTGAGCTTAGTGATGAGCTTGGATGGCTCTATGGTTTTGAACACTGCCCTATAGTCAATGAACAGCATTCTCACATAGGTATTCCTCTTGTCCAGGTAGTAAAGGGCAGTTCGGAGTGCAATAGAGATTGCATCATCTGTGTATCTGTTGGGTTAGTATACAAATTAGAGAAGGGTCCAGCGTGTCTGGAATGATGGTGTTGATGTGAGCCTTGAACAGTTTTTAAAAGCATTTGGGGGCTACAGATGTGAGTGCCACGGGTGGTAGTCATTTAGACAGGTTACCTTGGCATTCTTGGGCACAGGTGGTGGTCTCCTTGAAACATGTAGGTATTACAGACTGGGTCAGGGAAAGGTTGAAAATGTCTGTGAAGACACTTACCAGCTGGTCAGCGCATGCTCTGAGTATGCGTCCTAGTGATCCATCTGGCCCCAGGGCCATGTGAATGTTAACCTGTTTATAGTCCTTACTCAAGCCCTGCCTCATCCAAAGAGCGTCAGAGCTGGCGAAGTAGGATTCGATCTTAGTCCTGTATTGACGTTTTGACTGTTTGATGACTCATCGGAGGTCGTAGTGAGATTTCTTATAAGCGTCCGGGTTAGTGCTGCTCCTTGAAAGCGGCAGTTCTAGTCTTTAGCTCAGTGAGGATGTTGCCTGTAATCCATGGCTTCCGCTTGGGATATGTACGTGTGGTCATTGTGGGGACGACGTCATTGACGCAATTATTAATGAAGCTGGTGACAGATGTGGTAAACACCAACATTTTATCAGATGAATTTCGGAACATTTTTCAGTCCTGTAACTTAGTGTTGGCTTCATCAGACCACTTCCGTATTGAGCTGGTATTTCCTATTTGAGTTTTTGCTTGTAAGCAGGAATCAGGAGGATAGAGTTCTGGTCCGATTTGCCAAATGGAGGGCGAGAGAGTTTTGTATGTGTTTCTGTGTGTGGGGTAAAGGTGATCTAGAGTTCAGTATGTGTTTCTGTGTGTGGGGTAAAGGTGATCTAGAGTTTTGTATGCGTTTCTGTGTGTGGGGTAAAGGTGATCTAGAGTTCAGTATGTGTTTCTGTGTGTGGGGTAAAGGTGATCTAGAGCTTTGTATGTGTTTCTGTGTGTGGGGTAAAGGTGATCTAGAGTTTTGTATGTGTTTCTGTGTGTGGGGTAAAGGTGATCTAGAGTTCAGTATGTGTTTCTGTGTGTGGGGTAAAGGTGATCTAGAGCTTTGTATGCGTTTCTGTGTGTGGGGTAAAGGTGATCTAGAGTTTTGTATGTGTTTCTGTGTGTGGGGTAAAGGTGATCTAGAGTTCAGTATGTGTTTCTGTGTGTGGGGTAAAGGTGATCTAGAGTTTTGTATGTGTTTCTGTGTGTGGGGTAAAGGTGATCTAGAGTTCAGTATGTGTTTCTGTGTGTGGGGTAAAGGTGATCTAGAGCTTTGTATACGTTTCTGTGTGTGGGGTAAAGGTGATCTAGAGTTTTGTATGTGTTTCTGTGTGTGGGGTAAAGGTGATCTAGAGTTCAGTATGTGTTTCTGTGTGTGGGGTAAAGGTGATCTAGAGTTTTGTATGTGTTTCTGTGTGTGGGGTAAAGGTGATCTAGAGTTCAGTATGTGTTTCTGTGTGTGGGGTAAAGGTGATCTAGAGTTTTTTTCTGTGTTTCTGTGTGTGGGGTAAAGGTGATCTAGAGTTCTGTATGTGTTTCTGTGTGTGGGGTAAAGGTGATCTAGAGTTTTGTATGTGTTTCTGTGTGTGGGGTAAAGGTGATCTAGAGCTTTGTATGTGTTTCTGTGTGTGGGGTAAAGGTGACCTAGAGTTTTGTATGTGTTTCTGTGTGTGGGGTAAAGGTGATCTAGAGCTTTGTATGTGTTTCTGTGTGTGGGGTAAAGGTGATCTAGAGTTTTGTATGTGTTTCTGTGTGTGGGGTAAAGGTGATCTAGAGCTTTGTATGTGTTTCTGTGTGTGGGGTAAAGGTGATCTAGAGTTTTGCATGTGTTTCTGTGTGTGGGGTAAAGGTGATCTAGAGCTTTGTATGTGTTTCTGTGTGTGGGGTAAAGGTGATCTAGAGCTTTGTATGTGTTTCTGTGTGTGGGGTAAAGGTGATCTAGAGTTTTGCATGTGTTTCTGTGTGTGGGGTAAAGGTGATCTAGAGTTTTGTATGTGTTTCTGTGTGTGGGGTAAAGGTGATCTAGAGCTTTGTATGTGTTTCTGTGTGTGGGGTAAAGGTGATCTAGAGCTTTGTATGTGTTTCTGTGTGTGGGGTAAAGGTGATCTAGAGTTTTGTATGTGTTTCTGTGTGTGGGGTAAAGGTGATCTAGAGTTTTGTATGTGTTTCTGTGTGTGGGGTAAAGGTGATCTAGAGCTTTGTATGCGTTTCTGTGTGTGGGGTAAAGGTGATCTAGAGTTTTGTATGTGTTTCTGTGTGTGGGGTAAAGGTGATCTAGAGCTTTGTCGCCTCTAGTTACACAGGTGACATGCTGGTAAAAATGAAGTAAGTTTCCCTGCATTAAAATATTACAATTCTTCAGGTCCTGTTGATAGGATGGTCTGGAACCAGCTTGTCTAGTTTGTTCTCTGGTGATTGGTCATTTACCAATAGAACAGAGCTTGTCTAGTTTGTTCTCTGGTGATTGGTAATTTACCAATAGAACGGAGCTCGTCTAGTTTGTTCTCTGGTGATTGGTCATTTACCAATAGAACGGAGCTCGTCTAGTTTGTTCTCTGGTGATTGGTCATTTACCAATAGAACGGAGCTCGTCTAGTTTGTTCTCTGGTGATTGGTCATTTACCAATAGAACGGAGCTCGTCTAGTTTGTTCTCTGGTGATTGGTCATTTACCAATAGAACGGAGCTTGTCTAGTTTGTTCTCTGGTGATTGGTAATTTACCAATAGAACGGAGCTCGTCTAGTTTGTTCTCTGGTGATTGGTCATTTACCAATAGAACGGAGCTCGTCTAGTTTGTTCTCTGGTGATTGGTCATTTACCAATAGAACGGAGCTCGTCTAGTTTGTTCTCTGGTGATTGTACATTTACCAATAGGACGGAGGATACAGGTGTTTATTTATCTCCTCAGGGTGCCCACTTATTTGCCTCTTTTGCAGCGTCTCTTCCTCTTTTGAGTCCTGGGATTAGGGCCTGGACTGAGCAGTATGTCAACAGCTGCCAACTTGTTGAAGTAGAAATCTGAATCCAAATGGAAGTTAGGGATCACTGTTCTGATGTCCAGAAGCTCTTTTCAGTCATAGGAAACTATGGCGGAAATAAAAATTCAGATCAGCATAAAAAAAACACAAACAACTATCCACTGCAGAGCCATCTTCATTAATCTTCGCACGCACGCACGCATGCCCACACATACACACACACATACACACACAATGGAGTTCTGAGCCTGCTCACCAGGCCTTGTCCTAGTCCCTGGCCCCTGTTGGTCAGCCCCTGAACCCATGGAGTCCTGGACTAGCAGGGAACAGTGTGTTTGGCACATTTACTGATATTCTTGCTTGATTTCGGCAATGTGCTCATTTTTGTTTTTGCCAGTCTTGTTTTTTAGTGGCACAAAAGAAGTGAATACTAAATGTGGGATAAAAAAGGTGGGCTATACAGTATTATAATGCATTATTTTGAGCAGCTTTGTGTTGCTAATTTACAGTCACTGTGTGCCTGCAGACTATATGGCTACAGGGGACCCAGAAGATTAGCTACACAGATAACATCTTAATGATTCTATAGGATAACATCTGACTGACAGACATAGAACATTTAGGTAGATGTATACCTTGCATTACCTTAGATTCATTTATTTTCTAAAGTATACCATAGTATTGTTATTTCACATTTTCATGTTGTTGAATATGTGAGCCTATAATTCATCAGGAGGGGGGAAATCAGCAAGTGTTGCATTAATGACAAAAATTCTAAGAAAACACTTTTGGTCAAAACAAAAGAAACACAAAAACTATTTTGACTGCGTCATGAATTCATTTCAATGTCACAAAAATAGCTATATGCCTATATTGGATAAAGTGTTCATGGCGTCTCTAGTTGAATAGTCAGAGCAGTGGGGCGTTTTTCCCGCTGCTATTGGCTATACAACCGGGAGAGGCGTGGCTCTGTTAGACAAAACATTCAACGCGCCTCGGTCTTAACCATACAAACAGCCGTTAAACTCCACAGAAGGAGGTCTCAACCATACAGAAAAGCAGCAGCTATAGACCAGCACCCCTATCATACGTTTCTTTTGGCAGTGTGCACATCCTGCACAGACTTATTCTGCAATAACTGACAGTATTTGTTGGTGTTTCGTTTTGTTCTGGTCCTAAATCAGCAGCTATGGATTTGGTGTGGCTGGTGTGTTTGGCTGTGAGCTTCGGAACCTGGTTCGCCTCTGCAGAGAGACACAGCGTCTTCTGGAATAGCACAAACCCAAAGTAGGTGTTCTTAATCTCTTTCTCTCTCTGTGTGCGTATTTTGGTGTAGCACACATTAAAAGTGTGTGTGATTTCTGTTTACGCGCACCTAGCGCTCAACTCACTTTGATAATGTTTATCTGACACTATAGTAGGCCTACTCAAGTACACTTTCTGTCATGGGATAAATACTGTTTGCGTCTCATCCACTCAATGGATCGCCTACGCGCTGAATTTCCTCGGTTCCTTTTCAGACATCCCACCCCACTGGACACACCGCCTGGTTGAATCAACGTTGATTGCGCGTCAATTCAATGAAATGATGTTGAACTAATGTGGAATAGAAGTTGACATCTGGATTTTGGTATTGCTTTTATTTCTTCCACTTGTAGTATATTAGCTGTAGGCTGTGTGCCTTGTTGTATTAGCTGTCTGCTTGCCCCTTTAACCAGGTAACATAATTGTAATTAGGTTATGGTAGGCCAATCGCTCAGCAGGGCAGAAACAGAGAACAAGGGGAAGATTGGGAACGAATTCTGAGACAGCTGGACAGACATAATCAACCATATATATGATCTCGATACATAGACAGACTCTCTCACACAGCATAGCATAAAAATAAAGCCTGAACCAACTCGACCTGAGTGTCTGAATACAGACTGTATGTCTGTGTTTCACTCTATTGGTACTGCTGACAGTCTGACACTTCAGCTCTCGAAGAGGGGGGTGAGTGAGAGACAGATCCAATGCTGATTGTTTTGGGGTCAGAAATTGTAATGCTACCATGCCACTCAGTGGGATCAATGGAACTTGACAGGCGTATGCGAGGCCGTGTGATTTATTGAGCTTTTAAGCACAGAGCTGAAGATGGTGAGAAAGAAGGATGGATTATTTTATAGAGAAAATGGACCAAGACTGAGGGGGTCACAGTTTCAGCTGACTCTGGGTCGACGTTATTGTACCTTCTTATAGTTCAGATGCTATTACGGCCTATTTGTGTTACCATAATTCGATTTGCACTTTGTCTCTGTAGCCTAATTCTCCTTAGGCCAATGATGATGACAGAGCACTAAATTAGATTTCCTATGAAATGGGAAAGACATTGGTTTTGTAATTGGTTTAATGATGTGAGCACGGGAAAATGTTGTTGACTAGTCATACCTTGTCATGAGTTGTGACGAAATGGGTTTTGTCGGTGTGAGTCAGCCGTGTACTTTACCTGTTCCGTACGCAGGTCTGACTTTACCTGGGTTTGTCGGTATGACATCACAGAGACGGTGGCTCGAGCACAAGGAACACGACTTCTGTTGATCAGGTGACATGAAGAGGGAGGAAGAAAAGAACTGAAGAGAAGGACATCTGAACCAAACTCTTAGTCCATAATGAGAAAAGAGGTTATAGAGGAGAAATCAGAGTTCTGGGTCAAGTGAGAATTACTATAAATGCAGAGAAATACAGAAAGAACACTTGAGGGGCAGTGGTCTGAGTCAGTGTATGTTTAACTATACTTTTGAGGACCAGAAGTCCCCACCAAATAGTAAACAAACAAACAAACAAACAAACATTTGACCAACTGGGGACATTTTGTTGATCCCCACAAGATCAAATGTTATTTCTAGGGTTCGTTTTAGGGTTAGGAGCTAGGTTAAGGTTAGGATAAGGGTACGGGTTAGGGTTCGGGGTTAACCTTGTCCCCACTAGTTTAGCTGTGCAAGACTGTGTTCTTTAATCCGGCTCTGGACTACATTCCCACTGTAACTTGCGTTGCATAACATCATCAACAACAACAACAATCATAATGTACACTAATCCTTTTCATAGCAGACTAAAGATAGACTAACACACAACCAGACAGAGAAATATGTTCACACATCACATGCACTGTAGACACAAACAAGCACGTTCAGACACACACTCGCATACACATTGACACATTGTCACATATTAACAAAAACAAACTACATGGAAACTGGCCGCACCAGTTTGATGTGGGAGCAGTGATGCTCAGTGTCCACTGAAGACTGATAACTATTACTCATGACACAAGCTCTACTCACATTCTGTACTGCATGTCTCTCACACACACACTGTTTTTTTTTCCCCCCAGACGTCTTTATCTAAAGTCTCTGAAAACCTCCAATTGGAACTCAGTGAATGTGGTTTTCAGAAGGAGATTAATCACTGTTAAAAATGAGGACTTAATCCTAGTCTGGCCCGTACCCACCTGCTATTGTTACCACATTTTCACTGTATAATCCTTCGTCCTTCTCTTTAATCCCTGTTCTCAGTTTCCATCTTTCTTTTTCAACTTTCTCTTTCTCTCTGGGCAGTTTTCTGAAAGCCCAATCTGGTCCCTCAACTGTCGTCCCACTTTACACTGTCTCAACCACCTGATTCACTCCCATGGGATCACTGAGTCTAATTGGTTCCTGGCTGATTGATCTAAGGCGATCAGGTGTAAACTGATGTTTACTGACTGACTTCAGATGGTAGCACACAGTTGTCAGTCTCTGACCTGACTGGTGTAGAAACTGGTTTTTCGCAGTCTGTTCCAACCTTGTTGTGTGTGTGTGTGTGTGTGTGTGTGTGTGTGTGTGTGTGTGTGTGTGTGTGTGTGTGTGTGTGTGAGAGACTGGGCTTGTTTCGACCTGATCCAACAGCTTAATCATTAGTTCTGGCGCAATGCCTTGTTACTGGAAGTGTTTTTTTGTTTTTGACTGAGGGTGAGTGTGTAGTGTTGCCTGAACTCCAATGTCAGAGAAAGGGAGGGGCCCTATATGTAGGCGATATTACAGAGCACTGGTAAATCAGTGTCTCTCTCTCGTGGGTGTTAATATTAGTAGTAGCCAGCATTCCATACTTCCCCTGTTACTATACTCAACTCTGTCAGCTGTGTTCGACCCCCCCCCCTTCTCTCCCTCCCTCTCTGTACCTGTCCGTTCCTCTCTCCATCGCCACTCCCTCTTCTCCACACCAGCTGCGTCTTCTCCAGCTTGTTATTGCCTGACCACTTCTCACTATCTCTGTTTCCATGAGTTTATCTCTTTCACATATTCATGTTCTCCTCTCCTATATAGCTAGATATTTCCAATTCTCTGTCTTCTTTTGTCTTTCTCTCGTGTTGTGTTGAGGTGTTGTTGAGGTGTTGGGCTTGTCTGAACAGACATGTCCTAGAGGAAGAGGTTTAGGGTTGTGGTGGCTGGTGGGGGAAGAGGGTGGTGTGGTTGTAAAGTTAAATGTGTGATTTTCTTCTCTGTTGTAAAGCTCTTCTTTCCTCTGGCTAAATTCCTCTCTCTCTATTCTATATTCCTCTCTCTCTATTCTATATTCCTCTCTCTCTATTCTATATTCCTCTCTCTCTATTCTATATTCCTCTCTATTCTATATTCCTCTCTCTCTATTCTATATTTCTCTCTGTCTGTCTTTCTTTCATATATTCTGGAACCCACCTTTCAATTCAAGGGGCTTTATTGGCATGGGAAACACATGTTAACATTGCCAAAGCAAGTTTCTCACCTCCCACCTCATCTGTCGCTCTGGGTCTCTAATCCTACAGCAAAATGAGGGGGAAATGCACGCGCACACACAGATTACAGACGATCTGAGCTGTAATCTGACTAGCTGACCTATAGACAGTAAAATCGTCATTCTGCTGCTTTTTTTATTTAGAATAGATTATATCTCTTTTATCTCTCTGGCGTAACGTGTGTGTGTTAGTAAATCTGAAGCTCCTTAAATATGTAGAGGGACATATCCTACATAGAACAATCAGTTAAAGGAGCCAATGGGATTGCTCCAGTCAGTCAGCTACACAGTGTCTAGTTCTGTCCATTCAATCACATCTAGGTATATAGCTTGTTTCCTGCTGACATAACAGCTGTCTTACCTAACACTCACACACACACACATTATCATGGATGTAACACAAAACAACGTTTTGCCATGTTTTTTTAAATACTTCATTAGCTGGGCCCCCTTCCATCTCAGCTCTTCCTCTCGCCTCCTTATCTATGGTCCAGACTTCCTCTCTCTCCGTCAGTTCCTCTCTTTCTCACAGACCCTGCTCTGTCTTCCTGAGTAATTTTCCACACAGATCACAGCAGCTTGCTGTGTCTCCCCACTGTTATTGTTTGTCTCAATTCTACAATACT
The DNA here is from genome assembly GCF_965601325.2 of Salmo salar. Taxonomy (NCBI): domain Eukaryota; kingdom Metazoa; phylum Chordata; class Actinopteri; order Salmoniformes; family Salmonidae; genus Salmo; species Salmo salar. The sequence goes on from NC_138292.1 coordinate 18,415,932, forward strand.
GAGGACTGCTTTATCCTCACGTTATCACATTGTGTGTGTAGGGTCATGTTTGTGTGTTTCCAGTATCAGCTCATGTAGTTTCAGAGATGGCTCTCTGTTGCCCCCTAAGGGCCACTTCCAGTCTCAGCTCAGGCCTGACTGACTTCTCTGTTTGAAGCAGCCGGGATTTTTCCAACAAGAATTTTTGCAATTCATTCACTTTGAATGAATTAAAATAGTTTTGACCCCAACCGTGTTATTCTGTATAATCCAGATTGAACCATGGTTAGTTGGAATGTTATCGCCCTGGTTGAGAGACCTGTGAGTCTAGTTCTCCTCATTGACCCAAACAGTGTTATTCTGTATAATCCAGATTGAACCAGGGTTAGTTGTGATGCTATTGCCCTGGTTGAGAGACCTGTGAGTCTAGTTCTCCTCATTGACCCAAACCAAGCTGCATATCTAGTAACCTGCCAACATGTAGCCTTTTTCTACTCATCTGAAAGAGAGAGTTGGGAACAGAAAGCGGGGGATGGATAAAAGAGAGGAAGGGATTTGTGTTGAGAAATTAGGCTGTCATGAAGAGCTCTGATATTATGTTACCTTAAGAGCAAGGGAAGAATAGAGGTGGGATGAACGGAGGGAGAGGGGGATGGGTTAATCTAGAGTGCATAAAGGCGAGACGGAGAGATGGGACATGGATGAATAGATGGCTGGCTGGAGGGAGGGGAGAAAAGGTTGTGTTGACATTTTTAAAGGCTCTCAAACCCTGCAATTCCTTGTAAAGAATCACACATACCATGAATAGAGGTGGTGGTAAGTGGAGTCTGGATGCGATAATGGTGGTTGGGACAGAATGATTAGACTTCTGTTATTCTGATCTTTTGGAGCGTGACAGACAGAAGAATGACCTCTTTGGAACTCTCCTCTCAGGAGAGAATGTGGGAGATCAGAGTGTTCTAGAGAGGTTCTACTAGGGTAGTTAGTGTATAATACTGTATTAGTACATACAACAACTAAAACCCAGATTACAACTGACAGGCCTATATCCTCTTGAGTTGAGGTGTGAATGTGGGATACCACAGTTCATTAATAGGGTGATTTATACGCCTGTGTGTGCAGATTTTATAGTTGTATGGTGTGAGAGCATTCTATTCCACAGACTCTCTCAAACCTCAAGCCCTGTCATTACATTGTGTGTGTGTGTGTGTGTGTGTGTGTGTGTGTGTGTGTGTGTGTGTGTGTGTGTGTGTGTGTGTGTGTGTGTGTGTGTGTGTGTGTGTGTGTGTGTGTGTGTGTGTGTTGCTGACTACCTGTGGAGTATATTATGGGTTTTGTTAACAGTGCTGACTCTCCTTCAGACCCGCTGTGTGTGTGTGACTAGACTCTCCCTTGCTTAGTCAGTGGGAGTGTGTATGAGGATTCTGAATCCTAACCCCTGTGACCTGCCTGACAGTTTGTAACATTCCCCAAAGAATGAGAGGAGGAGGAGACAGGGAGAAAGGAGAACATTTTTGTTGTGGGTTTTTATATGGGAAACACAGGAGGGGGGTAGGGAGAGAAGAGAGATGGGCCTATAAGTAGGGAAAGAAGAGAAGAGAGATGGGCCTATAAGTAGGGAAAGAAGAGAAGAGAGATGGGCCTATAAGTAGGGAAAGAAGAGAAGAGAAGAGAGATGGGCATATAAGTAGGGAAAGAAGGGAAGAGAAGAGAGGGGTGGGAGGTGAATCTAAAGGGGAGAGATGTAATAACAGCAAGAGATGAGGAAAGGACTTCAAAGCTGTTGAGAACTTAATGAGGTGTTAAACAACTCACCCAATCACTCTATTGTCATAACCACCTACCACACACACACTCAAAGCAAACACACACACACATCTGTGACGCAGTAGCTACAGTAGCAGCTCTGAGAACTGTTCAGTTCAGAGGAGAGGTGAAGGGAGACTACCTTCCACCCTGGCTGTTTACACACACCTCAGTGAGACATAGAGACACACACACACACGCACACGCACACGCGCACGCACACACACACACACACACACCTCAGTGAGACAAAGACACACACACAGACACACCTCAGTGAGACATAGACACACCTCAGTGAGACAGACAGACACACACACACACACACCTCAGTGAGACAGACAGACACACAGGCTCTGGTCTGCCCTGATAAACACATGTGCTCAAGTGCCTGGGGTGTGAGGCGGCCTGAATTCTGGTGTTCAGAGAACCTCTCTCTCTCTCTCTCTCCCTCACTCCCCTGCCTCTCACACACGCGTAGCTATCACATTAACGCAACTCTCACTCTCCTGTGAACTGTCAGTCAGAGTAGAAGGACGAAGGAGAGGGAAAGACGAGAGAAAGACGATACTGTTCGGAGGGAGGGAGGAAGGGGTGCTTGTGTTCCAGTTGTGAGTCTGGCCCTGTGTCAACTGGCTTCAATCAGCTGGACTTCTCCCAGATCCCTAGGCTGAGATTGCTCACACACTCACACAACCCCTCCCATTGATAAGTACGACCGTCAACGTTACTGTAAATCTAGCTTCATCATGATTATTGTATTATGGGCAACATGGACCACGTGCAAAATGCTGTGAGCCATAGTAGCTACAACACACCTCACCTTATCACATCTACATCAGCCTCTACTAGTGAGCAGAGGACACTGAGCACAGCCTTGGGGCTAGAGGGGGTGAAGGGTGGGGGGCAGACTGGAGTCTAGTCAGCTCCCGGGTTTATGTCTTTGGGGGGAGGGGTAATTACACCCTATTCAGAACCCCTCCTCCCTTTGTGGGCAACAGCTTGGCCCCAGACCCCAGATAGCTTTTAATTAAGTAGGCTCCAGAAGAGCGACAAAGGGAGATCTGAAAGTGTGATTGTTTGTAGTGACTGAGATTAGCAACAGAATGTGTGTTTTGACAGCTTTGGACAGGTACATGTTTTTAAGGAGAAGCTGTGGTTACTGTGGAAATCAGGTGGATTCCATTCAGTTAGGAAAGTCTCTTCACTCTACTGTAGCGGTGCAGTTCTCTCGTGCCGTTCGTCTCAACCCTGTCATTACCAGTCTGAGTCAAAGAAATAAGAAAAGAACACAGATTTGTTTGTCAATTAAGCTCTTGAACTGCAGACCGGCGTGTGTGCATGCGAAGGCTAAGCCAAAGCTATCATCCTGTTTTGAAGTGGTGTGAGAAAGAGGCTAATCTAGCTGTTAGCCCTGGCTAATGAGCCTAGGGACGGGCTCTGCTAACAATACATGTTGTGACAGACAGAGTAACCTGCCTATGTCTCTCTCTCTCTCACACACACACACACACACACACACACACACACACACACACACACAGTGGCAGGGGGGGTTAGAGACCCACATGGAGCCAGTGTGTCTGTCACTTAAGAAGGACAACAACAACAGTAGAGAAAGGAGGGATGAAAGGTGGGAGGCAGGATTCCAGATACCTCCTGTTCTAGGCTTTGATGCTTGGGCACACACCAACACAACATAAACATGTATGAACTGGGTTCTTCACACTGTCTCTCTCACACACAAAGCTAGTGTATACATTACTATGAGCCCTTCCTCCCTAATTAAAGTGCCACCAGCTGCCTGTGATACAGACGCGCTCTCTCTCTCTCTCGTGGCACAGAACAGAGCCACACACCCGGAGTATGTGGCAGGGTGTTTGTGCTGCGGCCTGTGTGGATGTCTGTTCAGCTCAGGGCCTGAAACCAATGAGACTCTGACGTGCATATTATACTGATTACATCCTCAGGGTTAACAAGCTCTTACCCACAAACTCAACCTCTCTTCCAGAAAAGTGTGTGTGTGTACCCTGCCAGCACCACTGACTCCACTCACCAACACAACTCATAGTCCCTGTGTGAGCTGAATCCTAATAGGCCTGGAGTGATGAAAGCACTTTGTTTCTTTCATCACTTTAACCTTCCTTCCTCCCAGAAATAAAGTTCCACTGCACTACCCACTGTTCTAGGGTTTATTTCATGAGGTGTGTGTGTGTGTGTGTGTGTGTGTGTGTGTGTGTGTGACATTTGTGTCCTTTCACGTGTATACCTCAGTAGATTGGAGGGGTTGACTGGAGGGAAGGAGGGACAAACAACAACAACAGTTAGAATCTAGAACCGAGATGGAGGGAAAGAGTCATAAAGTCAAGGGAGGGTTAAAATGAAAAGGAACAGAAAGAGAGAGACTGTCTCCACCTCCCTCAATATTTATTTTTCATGGAGGGAGGAGAAAGAAGTAGGAAGAGACAGAATCAGGGGTGAAGAGTCACTAGAGGAGTAAAAACAGTCACACCCACTGACACTCCAACAGGTGCAGAGGGAAAGAAAGGGAGGGAGGGGGACAGAGAGAGAACTAACCCATTCAAATGACTTGTGTAGGAAGGGAGAGAGAGATTAAATGACTTGTGTAGGAAGGGAGAGAGAGATTAAATGACTTGTGTAGGAAGGGAGAGAGAGATTAAATGACTTGTGTAGGAAGGGAGAGAGAGATTAAATGACTTGTGCCGACAGCTCATATAGATGACAGACAGAGAGACAGAAGGAGAAACTGCCACTCAGAATCTTGTCTCCATGGACACAGCTGGCCAGTGAAACTCTACTCTTAAAACAACATGAGTGGAACGCTCCAGAAAACAGATGAGAGGGAGAGAGTTAGAGGGATATGCAGAAAGAGTGTAGGCGTGTAGTGGTGTGTTCTTGTCTAAATAAATACATCAAACAAGTTCAGCCAGTGACTCCTGATTGGCTACTCACTAATTCTCATTGTCTGGGTGACAGGTCTACACCAAGACTCACGCAATCACACACACGTGCCGCAGGTGCAAATACACACACACACACACTGTCTGTTTGGGCTGAGTCTTATTAACAGCTTTTTTTTGTTGTTGATTGTCCGTGAGTGTGTTTATTATGAGAGTGTGTGTTTGAGTAAGTCGGTTCTTCCATGCGTGTTTGTTCATGTGAGTGGAACAGCCCACACAAACATGGGCTCAACTCTGTCATCTGGCTGGGAATGGGACATGATATTTCATGTTGTTACGTTTGTTCCTTCGGTCAGTCAGAGATGACTACTAGATGTAAGGTCATCTAAAGATAATAGCCAGCCATGTCACTAACCACTCTCCTTCTCTTCTCTCTCTCCCTAGTTTCCTATGGGATGAGTACACAGTGGAGGTGAAAATCAACGACTACCTGGACATCATCTGTCCTCACTACACGCGCGGGGAGCTGCCGTCCCAGGAGGCCGAGCGGTACGTACTGTACATGGTGGAGGAGGAGGACTATGAGGTGTGTAAACCCCACTCCTTCGACCAGCTGCGTTGGGAATGTTCCCGGCCCTTCGCTGCCCACGCCCCCGAGAGGTTCTCCGAGAAGTTCCAGCGCTTCACCCCCTTCACCCTGGGCAAGGAGTTCAGACAGGGAGAGAGCTACTACTATATCTGTACGTTTAACAATACTATAGTAGTACTACTACACATTTACTAATACCACTACTATCTATGTGCAGTACCTCTGAATGAATACTACCACTTAACTGTAGAATAGACTACTCTAACACAATGCTTGGGTATTTGTACTAAACTTCCCTCTCTTCTCCCTCTTCAGCCAAGCCGCTGCATCACCACGGCCAGGAGTGTCTGAGGCTGAAGGTGGATGTGGTTGGACCTCATGGTGAGCTCCATTCCCGCCTCCATCTACATGCTAGCATTAGCCTTTGTTAGCTTTAGCCTTTAGAGGGTTTTCCTATGGTAGTATTAGCTTCCGTTTGCATTAATGGCTAGGCTTAGTGTTCCCCATATTCAGTGGTGTTCCCGTTGGGTGTTCATACAATCAAGTTCTTACCAATGACTTCTTGTCTTCTACAGGCTCTGGGAAGGCCAAGGCTGACAAAGGCAAGGATGGAGCGATGGAGAAAGCGATGGATGGAGGAAAGGGAAAGATGGGGGGAGGAGGAGGAGTGCACAACCCCTCCAACAGGCTTCCAGCCGGTACGTCTCCCATCTGTCCTTCCAGAGAGACAGTCAGGTGTACAGCATTGACTCTGGATACTAGAAGTACAGTAGAATTGTTCCACTTGTTTCTGATAATAACACGTTCTCTCTCTCTCTCCAGATGACCCTACTGTGTTGGAGCCTAAGGTCCAGAAGAGTGTGGGTAGTTCAGGTGTTCAGCTGGTCTCCCTGTCGGTCTTCTTCACCCTGTCCCCCGTCCTACTATCCCTCTTACTATATCGACACTGAGTTACAGACCTAGCTACAACAGAGACACTGTCAACCCAATGCTGGACATTGGCACAGAGAAGATTTTTATAGATATTTTTATATTTGCAACTGGACTGAGCTCGGGTGTGTGTGACTGGAACGTGGATCGTTCCAGAGACGATCTTCAAGAGTATTTTGTGAAGGATGTTTTTCTACGTGTTTTTGTAAATGAAAGAGGATGGATGCTATTCCCCCTTTCCTTCTTTTCACTCCATTTGATCTGTATGGACACTTGGAAACCCCACTGACTCTGGAACAGATCTAACTGGAAACATGATGTAATAATCATTATTAGAAAACTGACAAAGGGATAACTGTTTTCATGATTACCCTGAATTGAACACTGATATACACTGAGTGTAAAAAAAACAAACATGATCAACACCTTCCTAATATTGAGTTGCACCCCCCTTTTGCCCTCAGAAAAGCCTCAATTCATCAGGCATGGACTCTACAATGTGTCCAAAGCGTTCCACAGGGATGCTGGTCCATGTTGACTCCAATGCTTCCCACAGTTGTGTCAAGTTGGCTGGATGTACTTTGGGTGGTGAAAGATTCTTGATATACACACGGGGAACTGTTGAGAGTGAAAAACCCAGCAGTGTGCAGTTCTTGACACACTCAAACCGGTGTGCCTGGCACCTACTACCATACCCCGTTCAAAGGCACTTCAATCTTTTGTCTAGCCCATTCACCCTCTGAATGGCACACATAAACAAGCCATGTCTCAAGGCTTAAAAATCCTTCGTTAAGCTGTCTCCTCCCTTTCATCTACACTGATTGAAGTGGATTTAGCAAGTGACATCATAGCTTTCACCTGGTCAGTCTGACATGGAAAGAGCAGGTGCTCCTAATGTTTTGTACACTCAGTGTATAATGTGGGTACATATTCTTTCTTCAATCTGAAATAGTTTGAGCCAAAGCCTACACTAGTCCTCTGAAACGGCCTCATGTTTCCTCCTCTACATGTAGAGACTATTGATGTATATAGATGTATTAACTGACCTTCCTCTGAGCACGGTTATGTCTTGTTTAGTGCAGTAGCTACTCAGGTCAATGGGGATGTTTCTTCTTGACATGTCACTAAAATCAAACTAAAGTGTATTTGTCACGTGCACAGGATACAACAGGTGTGAACAGTACAGTAAAATGCTTATTTGCAAGCTCTTCCTCAACAATGCAGTATTCTATTATAATTCACTGTACAAAACCCAATGATGTGACAGATGCATACTCTAAAGCACAGATTAGCACACAGTAGAACAAAACACACATTCTATGTTGTAGATATACACGATATCTACATAACCAGATCCTCTGTCATCGAGATGGTACAACAGCTTCTAGTGAACAAATTGGGATTGTTTTAGTCATTGCTGGTTTGCTTTTGTATGTCTTTATGGTTTAGTGTTGAACAGATGAGTGTATAGGAACGAGATGGAGGGAATGGGAGTTGAGGGGAAGGAGGAGAGCAAAGCGGTAATGACAGGATTCTGAGAGGGTGTTGTGATTGCTGGGAGCTGTGCTTCCTTCCTTTACTGATGGGCATTCATCGCATACTCTGATATACTGTAAACAACGTCACACAAACAACATACCCGGTACACTGGATATTATGGTGTGTGTACAGCACTGTAGGTTGGTGGCACCCTAATTGGGGAGAACTGATTCGTGGTAATGACTGGAGTGGAATCGGTGGAATGGTATCTCATACATAAACGCATGGTTTCCAGGTGTTTGATACCATTCCATTCGCTCCGTTCCGGACATTATTATGAGCCGTCCTCCCCTCAGCAGCCTCCTGTGGTTTACAAGTGTTACACAAAATGCAGAGGAAATCCCTACATACACACTGTATTGTAACTTGTTTTTTGCAAATGTTTGTATGAAAAATGTGTACATAGAAAAATATGGAAATAACAGCATTTGTTTAAAATGTGAAAACTTTAATGTAATTAAAAACAGTGATATAATAAATCTGACTTGAGTGCTTTCAATCCTCACATTTTATAGCCAAAGGTAAAGAAATTGATGGTCACACTTTCAAAGTTGTTACTTTTTACACAATTCACAGCTGGAGTTTAAAACTTTCACTGCAACATTCTGACATTTGTTTTGATGGTTGACAAGGTGACTCTCCAAGCCCATCCATCTGCCTCTGAAGAAATATCACCCTTTCGCCAACTCCCCTCATGTCTTTCCCGTGCTCTTCTCTCCTTCCCTCGCTTTTGCCGTTTCTATCTTTCATCCTGGGCTGGTTTTCTCTGGCCATAACATCACAGCCCTATGACCAAATGTTGGTGTGAAGAGGGATGAGAGATACTATTTGGCCCTAAAGAGAGTACACAGTGGCAGAATACCTGACCACTGTGACTGACCCAGACTTAAGGAAAGCCTTGTGTAACGAGTCGGTAAGCAAGATCAGGGAGTGAGTGTTTTAATAAATAAAAAAACGAAATACCAAACAAGAAACACACAAAGTATATAGTGACATATATATATATATATATATATATATATATATATAGGGAAGGTAATCAGGGAAGTGATGGAGTCCAGGTGAGTCTGATGAGGTGTTGGTGCACCTAACGATGGTGACAGGTGTGCGCCATAACGAGCAGCCTGGTGACCTAGAGGCCGGAGAGGGCACACACGTGACACTTTGACTATGTACAGACTCAGTGAGCATAGCCTTGCTATTGAGAAAGGCCGCCGTAGGCAGACCTGGCTCTCAAGAGAAGACGGGCTATGTGCACACTGCCCACAAAATGAGGTGGAAACTGAGCTACACTTCCTAACCTCCTGCCCAATGTATGACCATATTAGAGACACATATTTCCCTCAGATTACACAGATCCACAAAGAATTTGAAACAAATCAGATTTTGATAAACTCCCATATCTACTGGGTGAAATAGCACAGTGTGCAATCACAGCAGCAAGATCTGTGACCTGTTGCCACAAGAAAAGGTCAACCAGTGAAGAACAAACACCATTGTAAATACAACCCATATTTATGTTTATTTATTTTCCCTTTTGTACTTCAACCATTTGCACATCGTTACAACACTGTATATATACATAATATGACATGTGTAATGTCTTTATTCTTTTGGAACCTCTGTAATGAGTGTAATGTTAACTGTTCATTTTTATTGTTTATTTCACTGTTGTATATGATCTACTTCACTTGCTTTGGCAGTGTTAACATATGTTTCCCATGCCAATAAAGCCCCTTGAATTGAAAAGAATAATAATAATTTGAGAGAGCACAGGGGGAGGAGAGAGGGGTGACAGGAGACCATGAGCAAACTGACACCTGGGTGAGTGCACCCGCCCCCCCAACCCCCGCCCGTGCTACGCCTCTCTCCCCTCCCTCCCTCTCTCAATTCAATTCAAAGGGTTTTATTGGAATGGGAAACATGATGACATTGCCAAAGCAAGTGAAATAGATAAACAAAATTAAAAGAAACAAGTAAAAAAGTTCCAAAGGAATAGAGACATTTTGTCAATTAAGGTGTGCAGGGTGAATATGTGGTCTGTCGTACGGTAATTTCGTAAAAAGCCAATTTGCTCAGTACATTGTTTTCACTGAATAAATGTTTGAGTCTGCTGTTAAGGATAATGCAGAGGATTTTCCCAAGGTTGCTGTTGACGCATATCCAACGGTAGTTAATTGGGGTCATTTGTCTCCACTTTTGTGGTTTGCGGTGATCAGTCCTTGGATCCAAATATTGGGGAAGATGCCAGAGCTGTAGAGGATGTTAAAGAGTTTAAGTATAGCCGATTGGAATTTGTTGTCTGTATATTTTATTATTTCATTTAGGATTACAACGCCACAGGCCTTTTTGGGTTGGAGGGTTTGTATTTTGTCCTGTAGTTAATTCAATGTAATTGGAGAATCCAGTGGGTTCTGGTAGTCTTTAATAGCTGATTCTAAGATTTGAATTTGTGCATGTATATGTTTTTGATGTTTGTTCTTAGTTATAGAGTCCAAAAGATTGCAAAGTGGTTTATCCATACATCTCCATTTTAGATAGATAACTCTTCGTGTTGTTGTTTGTTTAGTGTGTTCCAGTTTTCTCAGAAGTGGTTAGATGCCATGGATTATTCAATTACATTGAGCTGTTTTCCAACGTGCTGTTCCTTCTTTTTCCGTAGTGTATTTCTGTATTGATTTAGTGATCACAATAGTGAAGGCGTAGTCTCAGGTTTCTGGGTCTCTATGTTTTTAGTTTGTTAGGTTTCTCAATTTCTTTCTTTGTTTTTGGCATTCTTCATCTAACTCTCTCTCTCTCTCTCTCTGCCCTGTCTCCTGTGAAAACTCCACATCCGCTGCCTAGAAGGCCAGCATCCCAGAGTCGCCTCTTCACTGTTAACGTTGAGACTGGTGTTTTGTGTGTACTATTTAATGAAGCTGCCAGTTGAAGACTTGTGAGGCGTCTGTTTCTCAAACCAGACACTCTAATGTACTTGTCCTCTTGCTCAGTTGTGCACCGGGGCCTCCCACTCCTCTTTCTTTTCTGGTTAGATTCAGTTTGCGCTGTTCTGCGAAGGGAGTAGTACACAGCGTTGTACGAGATCTTCAGTTTCTTGGCAATTTCTCACATGGAACAGCCTTCATTTCTCAGAACAATAATAGACTGACGAGTTTCAGAAGAAAGTACTTTGTTTCTGGCATTTTCATCCTGTAATCGAACCCACAAATGCTGATGCTCCAGATACTCAACCAGTCAAAAGAAGACCAGTTGTATTGCTTCTTTAATTAGGACAACAGTTTTCAGCTGTGCTAACACAATTGCAAAAGGGTTTTCTAATGATCAACTAGCCTTTTAAAATGATAAACTTGGATTAGCTAAATTTTTGTCATTTAGCAGATGCTCTTATCCAGAGCGGTTTACAGTAAGTGTATTTATCTTAAGATAGCTAGGTGAGTCAACCACATAGCACACTCAAATATACAGGATGCTAACATTCCATTCCAGCTAAACAATGCATATATAGCATTTTGCAAAAAAACTCATTTTCATACACATCTAAAATCTATTAATTAAAAATCTGTGAACAGTTATATTTTACACACAGATGAAGGTACCCATAAGCAATCATTTGTGATGAAAAGGCACAAATGACGAAGAATTGGTGGATATAGCATTTTGGAAATAAACTCTTCCTTTGTAAAAGAAGACTGTAATGGGGACATTTATGATACAGAAACAGTCCTTGACTTTTTCCAAATTTTGTTGGGTTACAAAGTGGGATTAAAGTGGATTTAATTGTGATTTTTGGTCAACGATCTACACAGCATACTCTGTAATGTCAAAGTGGAAGAAAAATTCTAACATTTATTACAATGTTGAAAAATAAAACAATAATACCTTGATTACATAAGTATTCAACCCCCTGAGACAATACATGTTAGAAACACAATTGTCAGCGATTACAGCTGTGAGTCTTTTGGGGTAAGTCTCTAAGAGCTTTGCACACCTGGATTTTGCAATATTTACCCATTATTATTTACAAATTATTCAAGCTATGTCAAGTTGGTTGTTGATCTTGCCATAGATTTTCAAGCCAATGAATATCAAAACTGAAACTAGGCAACTCAGGAAAATTCTATGTTGTCTTAGCAACATTGTCCTTGTGTTTTAAGTTATTGTCCAGCTGAAAGGTGAATTTGTCTCCCAGTGTCTGTTGCAAGGAAGACTGAACCAGGTTTTCCTCTAGGATTTTGTCTGTGCTTAGCTGAATTATGTTTCTTTTTATTAAAAAAAAATCCCTAGTCCTTGCCAATGACAAGCATGCCCATAACATGATGCAGCCACCAGCATGCTTGAAAATATGAAGAGTGGTACTCAGTGATCTGTTGTGTTGGATTTTCCCTAAACATAATGCTTTGTATTCAGGACAAAAAGTGAATTGATTTGCAAAAATGTTTTACAGTATTACTTTAGTGCCTTGTTGAAAAAAGGATGCATGTTTTGGAATATTGTTTATTCTGTGCAAGCTTCCTTATTTTCCCTCTGTCATTTAGGTTAGTATTGCGGAGTAACTACAATGTTGTTGATCCATCCTCAGTTTTCTCCAATCACAGCCATTAAACGTTGTAACTGTTTTAAAATCACCATTGGCCTTATGGTGAAATTCCTGAGCAGTTTCCTTCCTCTCTAGCAACTGAGTTAGGAAGGATGCCTATATCTTTGTAGTGACTGGGTGTATTGATACACCATTCAAAACCTAATTAATAACTTCATTGTGCTCAAAGGGATATTCAGCGTCTTCTTACCAATCGGTGCCCTTCTTTGTGGATCATTGAAAAAACTCCCTGGTCTTTGTGGTTGAATCTGTGCATGACATGCACTACTCGATTGAGGGACCTTACAGATAATTGTATGTGTGGGTTAGTCATAAAAAAAATATGTTAACCACTATTATTGAACACAGAATGAGTCAATGCAACTGATTATGTGATTTGTTAAGCACATTTTTACTCCTGAATTTATTTAGGCTTGCCATAAAAAAGGGGTTGAATACTTATTGACTAAAGACATTTTTACTTCTGAACTTATTTCGGCTTGCCATAACAAAGGGGTTGAATACTTATTGACTCAAGACATTTCAGCTTTTCATTTTGTATTAATTTTGAAATTTTTCTACAAACAAAATACATTTTGGACATGGGGTATTGTGTGCAGATCTGGGACATAAAATCTCTAATAAATCTAATGTAAATGCAGGCTGTAACATAACAACATGTATAAAAAGTCAAGGGGTGTGAATACTTTCTGATGGTACTGTAACTAAAGTTCATATTCAGTTTAGACACAATGTTTAGCATGTTTGGTGTTTCTTTATTACACTTCATTTCCATTGTTCTGTTTGTGAAACTCAAGGTGCGGGTTGATGGTCATTAGTTTGAGTTGATGGTCACTAGTGTGGGTTGATGGTCACTAGTGGGGGTTGATGGTCATTAGTTTGAGTTGATGGTCACTAGTGGGGGTTGATGGTCACTAGTTTGAGTTGATGGTCACTAGTGTGGGTTGATGGTCACTAGTGGGGGTTGATGGTCATTAGTTTGAGTTGATGGTCACTAGTGTGGGTTGATGGTCACTAGTTTGAGTTGATGGTCACTAGTGTGGGTTGATGGTCACTAGTGGGGGTTGATGGTCACTAGTGGGGGTTGATGGTCACTAGTGGGGGTTGATGGTCACTAGTGGGGGTTGATGGTCATTAGTTTGAGTTGATGGTCACTAGTGTGGGTTGATGGTCACTAGTTTGAGTTGATGGTCACTAGTGTGGGTTGATGGTCACTAGTGTGGGTTGATGGTCACTAGTGGGGGTTGATGGTCACTAGTGGGGGTTGATGGTCACTAGTGTGGGTTGATGGTCACTAGTTTGAGTTGATGGTCACTAGTGTGGGTTGATGGTCACTAGTGGGGGTTGATGGTCACTAGTGTGGGTTGATGGTCACTAGTGTGGGTTGATGGTCACTAGTGTGGGTTGATGGTCACTAGTGGGGGTTGATGGTCACTAGTGGAGGTTGATTGTCACTAGTGTGGGTTGATGTTCATTAGTTTGAGTTGATGGTCACTAGTGTGGATTGATGGTCACTAGTGTGGGTTGATGGTCACTAGTGTGGGTTGACGGTTATTAGTGTGAGTTGATGGTCACTAGTGTGGGTTGATGAAATCTAATTTTATTGGTCACGTACACATATTTAGCAGATGTTTTTGCAGGTGTAGCGAAATGCTAGTGTGAGTTGATGGTCATTAGACTTGATAATGAATGTTATGGATTATTCCCGTATCTGTTGACAGTGATTGACGCAAGAATGGAGGTCCAAGTACAAGGACTGAGGACACACGGATTATTAACTGTTGTATTGATGACATTCTGAACACTGTGTGATTCTGTAGCAGCTGACAAAGTCGTTGCCTTTTTGTTTTGACTTCCTACAAGCCTCTCGGCTGCTGTTTCCAGAACATTTGGTGCTGTCTGATTAAGATATTAAGCTTCTGTCTCCAAGAGGCCAGTTATACATATTCTCTGCTTCAATGCTGGGTGGTGTCTCCCTGTTGCAACTTCTAATAAACAGGATTGATTTTTGATTGACTTCATCTACAACTGCTCTCCTTTTTGTTCACCTGGAAATGTTTATTACACAGGCAAAACATGAATTAGGAGCAGTTCCACTTCACACTGTAGTGACTGAGATGAGTTCCCCCTCACAATGTACAAAACCCTATTGCTCATTATTATCCTACATAACATAAAGGTACATATTGTGAAGAGGGTGTATGTGGTATAAAGTTACACTGTTTAGAACATTCCAGGCTATATTTGGGTATTTATATTGGATCTCAGCGATGATACAGCAGAGGATGTCATTCATTCCAACCCAGCATGCCTCCAAGGTGAAAACTTCACACTGTGTGATGCCCAGACTACACTACTAGACATCCCAGTATTCTGACTGTTGTCTTGTTGTCTGTCCCATAGAGGAATATGTCATTAGGATATTATTTGCTAAGGATGGGAGTTATATACAGCTATTATGGAGCACAGATACAGTATCCGAGCTGACAAGGTTAAAATCTGTCGTTCTGCCCCTGAACAAGGCAGTTAACCCAGTGTTCCTAGGCCGTCATTGTAAATAAAAATTTGTTCTTAACTGAATTGCGTAGTTAAATAAAGGTTACATTTTTTAAAAAGTAAAAATTTGACAGGCAACTGCTGTTGTAAAATGGACTTTATGAAATACATTTGATTAATTGATTGTTTGAGCCTTATATTTCTAAATACTCCGATGGCAGGTAATCAAACAAAAGTAGCAAATGGACCCTCTTTTTGGTGGGGTACCTGCTAGCAGTAGGAGTAGTAGGTTTTTGCAGCAGTAGCCTACCTATCCCAAAACAGATTGTGGTTTTACACTATTTGATCAGAGTATCATGATCTCCCCCTCCTGCACATTTAACAAAGACTATACTCTGCTGCGTTCATATAAATGAGTGCATTTAGTGACCTTATAATATGTGCCTGGACACTGATGTAGCGGTACCCTCAGGCAACATCTAAATCCCATTATTGGTGATCACAGATGCAACTTCATGTCTCCAGGGAGAGAGGGGGTAGGATAGCGTTGCCCGTGGACACTGATCTAAGGCCAGTTTATTATTCTTTCCCTTAATGGTTAAGGTCAATGTTTTGGGAGAAAAGGCTGATCCAAGATCTGTACCTAAAGTCCTTGCTGGATTACGAGCGAAATCATCCATCGTCATATTGACCATCATATCATTGGTGGAAACCTATCTATCCTCTCATCCTTATCTGCCAATCAGAGTGCAGAATTATTTCAGAATACTGTGGCGTATTCATTAAGGAAACCGTTTACCGTTAAAGAACCAAACTAAAGCAAACAGAGCAAAACGAGAGTTTCTATTGGACACATGAAGTTAGGTCTTTCCCCGTTTCGTTATGTTTGCTTCCGTATAAGAAATGTTTTGCAATAGAATTCGCATAATGAATACGCCCCTGATTACAAACACGGAAATACAGTGTAGTTAGAACGACGTCAACGTTGAGTTGCTGATGCAGACGTCAACTATTTGCACGATAGCTGATTTGGTATTCATAGCGAAATTACTCACAATTTAGACACATACCTAGCTATCTAGGTAGTGCACCACATATTCTGTTTTCCGATCTATGGAGTTTTTGCAGTTTCTATCATGGGCGTGCATCGTATTTACAGTCGGGATGTTCTCGACTGGACTGTAAGTTTGACAGCTTTCTGCTGTTCAGAGAAACTATCTGGCTAAGTAGCTAACGTTAGCAAGATACCTGTTCTTTATTGCCAACATCGCAAACTTGGGCAGATACCAAATTCAGTTCTAATTTGCTTATTTGTATTGCATTAAACATAGCTAGCTAACTAGGTGTTGGTTAGTTCTACCCTTATCTCACAATCAAATATTTGCTTAGTTATTCGTTCACTGCCTGAGGCTTGTGTAAATAGAATACTCAGGACAGGTGATAATAAAATGTTTTAGTTCAGTGGCATTCATTTCTTATGCTAGATTTGCAAGCAGGTCTTATAAAAGTGTGTGTGTGTGTGTGTGTGTGTGTGTGTGTGTGTGTGTGTGTGTGTGTGTGTGTGTGTGTGTGTGTGTGTGTGTTATTCAGGACGGACCTGAAGAAGATGAGAGCTTCCAAAAGTGCAGATAACGTCCAGTTCCTCCCCTTCCTCACCACATGCCTCAAGTAAGCTGTGTGTGTGGTGCCTAGGCAACATGCCAGGGACCACTGATCAAACCTGGGTCATCTGCACAAGTCATACTGTGTTAGCCCACTGAGCTAAAGTCTTGTCTGTCTCTAGTAACCTGTATTATGGGATACTGAAGACGGATGGTACTCTGGTCCTGGTTAACACCATAGGAGCCTGTCTACAGTCCCTCTACATCCTCTCCTACTGCCACTACACCAACGACAAGGTGAGTTGACCACAGTGTTTTATAGTCTCTCCTACTGCCACTACACCAACGACAAGGTGAGTTGCCCACAGTGTTTTATAGTCTCTCCTACTGCCACTACAACATGACAAGGTGAGTTGCCCACAGTGTTTTATAGGGTCTCCTACTGACACTACACCATGACAAGGTGAGCTGACCACAGTGTTTTATAGTCTCCTACTGCCACTACACCATGACAAGGTGAGCTGACCACAGTGTTTTATAGTCTCTCCTACTGTCACTACACCATGACAAGGTGAGCTGACCACAGTGTTTTATAGTCTCCTACTGTCACTACACCATGACAAGGTGAGCTGACCACAGTGTTTTATAGTGTCTCCTACTGCCACTACACCATGACAAGGTGAGCTGACCACAGTGTTTTATAGTCTCTCCTACTGTCACTACACCATGACAAGGTGAGCTGACCACAGTGTTTTATAGTCTCCTACTGTCACTACACCATGACAAGGTGAGTTGACCACAGTGTTTTATAGTCTCTCCTACTGACACTACACCATGACAAGGTGAGCTGACCACAGTGTTTTATAGTTTCTCCTACTGCCACTACAACATGACACGGTGAGCTGACCACAGTGTTTTATAGTCTCTCCTACTGTCACTACACCATGACAAGGTGAGTTGACCACAGTGTTTTATAGTCTCTCCTACTGCCACTACACCATGACAAGGTGAGCTGACCACAGTGTTTTATAGTCTCTCCTATTGCCACTACACCATGACAAGGTGAGCTGACCACAGTGTTTTATAGTGTCTCCTACTGCCACTACACCATGACAAGGTGAGCTGACCACAGTGTTTTATAGTCTCTCCTACTGCCACTACACCATGACAAGGTGAGCTGACCACAGTGTTTTATAGTCTCCTACTGCCACTACACCAACGACAAGGTGAGCTGACCACAGTGTTTTATAGTCTCCTACTGCCACTACAACATGACAATGTGAGCTGACCACAGTGTTTTATAGTCTCCTACTGCCACTACACCATGACAAGGTGAGCTGACCACAGTGTTTTATAGTCTCTCCTACTGCCACTATACCATGACAAGGTGAGCTGACCACAGTGTTTTATAGTCTCCTACTGACACTACACCATGACAAGGTGAGCTGACCACAGTGTTTTATAGTCTCTCCTATTGCCACTACACCATGACAAGGTGAGCTGACCACAGTGTTTTATAGTCTCCTACTGCCACTACACCATGACAAGGTGAGTTGACCACAGCGTTTTATAGTCTCCTACTGCCACTACACCAACGACAAGGTGAGCTGACCACAGTGTTTTTTAGTGTCTCCTACTGCCACTACACCATGACAAGGTGAGCTGACCACAGTGTTTTATAGTCTCTCCTACTGACACTACACCATGACAAGGTGAGCTGACCACAGTGTTTTATAGTCTCTCCTATTGCCACTACACCATGACAAGGTGAGCTGACCACAGTGTTTTATAGTCTCCTACTGCCACTACACCATGACAAGGTGAGTTGACCACAGCGTTTTATAGTCTCCTACTGCCACTACACCAACGACAAGGTGAGCTGACCACAGTGTTTTTTAGTGTCTCCTACTGCCGCTACACCATGACAAGGTGAGCTGACCACAGTGTTTTATAGTCTCCTACTGCCAGCTCACCATGACAAGGTGAGCTGACCACAGTGTTTTATAGTGTCTCCTACTGCCACTACACCATGACAAGGTGAGCTGACCACAGTGTTTTATAGTCTCTTCTACTGCCACTACACCATGACAAGGTGAGCTGACCACAGTGTTTTATAGTGTCTTCTACTGCCACTACACCATGACAAGGTGAGCTGACCACAGTGTTTTATAGTCTCCTACTGTCACTACACCATGACAAGGTGAGCTGACCACAGTGTTTTATAGTTACTTATCACATAGATACGGCCAGACCTGAATCCCCCAGTAGTGCATTCGTTTGTCTTAGAGATGGTCTGGTGTTCATTTCTGTAGATATCATAATGATGGTTTATGTAGATATTCAAGGTTTGTTTGCTTTAGTTCATTGTTTGTGTTTTTCCGTTCGGGTTCGAAGTAGACTTTTAGTATATCTGCCCACTGGTTCCCTACTTGAAGCCCAGTTTCAGGGTGTTTGCCAAAATGGTTAAAATTATTATGGGGTCAGTAAACGTGTGTGTGTGTGTGTTCGTTCCAGAGGCGAGTGACCTCTCAGACGTTACTAGCAGGAGGAGTGGTCTGTGGAGGCTGGCTGTACTTCAGTGTTCTCCTGCCTCAGGGAGAGTCTCAGCTGG